>NW_028135703.1:0-258354 GCF_964662115.1 Mustela nivalis
GGTCGTTCGCTCTGTCGCGGCTGGAAAGAAGAGCCCGCGGGAGAGCTGGTGCCTCTTGGGCCTTGTTTTCCCGGGCTCCAAGTTCGCGCCCGGGGTTCACCTTGCTAAGCCGATCTAAGCAGACACAGTCACAACCCTGCAGCAGCGTGCGTGGCCTAGCATGACACTCTATGGCTATTACCATCTCCTGGCGTAGGTAAGGCTTTGCCTTTTGCTCCGGCGCTCGGGCAGACTCGGGGTCAAGGCCCAGTGCCTTCACCACAGGAGAGAGGAGGCAACAGGATCCCTGCACAAGGCCCGAGCACTGGGATGGGGAACAGTGGGGACTTTCTCCACTCTTTCCCCGGCACACCCCGGCCACCCACAATGCTGCCACATCTTGGTGGAAGACGGCATCTGACTGCACGTTTCTCCATGGGGTTGTTTCTGCGAGTTCCGGGTATGGCACCTGGTGGCAAGCCCAAGTCTGCCCTTGGGACAGGTGGCCAAGGAGATGGTGTCCCCTTGGTAACAGAGGCACAGGACAGGCCTGCCTTCTGCCCAGACTCCTTAGAGTGGAGCACGCGCCCCTGCCCTAGTCGTCCCCTCATGTCTCCTTAGCAGCCAGGCTTCCATCTCTCCGCACAGGGAGCGGGTGACACATGTCTGGCCACCGGCCTGCATTTCGTGCCGCGGCAGGCTATCCTGTTCCCGAGCGTTTCCCGACCCCAAGGCCAAGGGATCCTTCTCTTCCCCGGGGGCGGCGTGCTGTGCCTTCCCCACACTTGCTCCTGGGGAGCGTGGTGACAGACGTGAGCAACCATGCTTCTCTCTCAGGCAGAAAGGATGCTAGGGCAAAGAGGATTTCGCTCCATGCGGGTGTCTTCCAACATGCTGCGGAGACTCGCTTAGGCAAGCAGCAGCAGCATCCCCAAACCCAACTTTGATTTCCCAAAGAATGCTGTGCTTTCCAAGGGGAGATGCCAAGGCAAAGGGGCTTTCGCTGTATGCGGGTTTCTCCCACCGCGAGAATGGGCTCAGGCACGCAGCAGCAGCCCCCAAAACATTTCTCGGGGAATGCTGTCCTTTCGCAGAGGCTTTGGTTTGGAGCAAACAGCCCTTCGCCACTGCTTCCTCAGCAAGGCTTCCTGTCGCGTCTGGGAAGAAGAGCTGCGGGAGAGCTGGTGCCTCTTGGGCCTTGCTTTCCCTGGCTCCATGTTCGCGTCCTGGGTTCACCCTGCCAGGCCGAACTACGCAGACACAGTCGCAACCGTGCAGTAGCGCGCTTAGCCTAGGATGGCACTCCATGCACACTACCATCTCCCGGTGTAGGCATCGCTTGGCCTTTTACTCTGGCGCTCAGGCCGACTCGCGGACTAGGCCTGTGCTTTCCCCACAGGAAAGGAGAGGTGACGGGATCCCTGCACACCGCCCGTGCACTGAATAGGGAGCTTTGGGGGACTGTCACCACTCCTTCCCCTTAAAACCCGGGCCTCCTCCAAGCTTCTACATCCCGGAGGAAGACGGCATCTGATGGCCAGGTCTTTCTGGGAGTTGTTTCTCGAGTTTAGGGTAGGCGCCTGGTGGCAAGCCCATGGCTCCACCACGGTCAGGTGGCCAAGGAGCTGCTGTCTCCTTGGGCCCAAAGGCTCAGGACAGGCAAGCTTTCTGCCCAGACTCCTTCCTCAGAGTGGAGCCCTTTCCCCTGCCCTAATCTTCCCCTCGTGTCTCCTTAGCAGCCCGGCTTCCTTCGCTCTGCAGGGACAGATGTGTCCCTTTCCTTAAGGCTCTTTCCACAGGCACCACCGCGCTTCTCTCTCAGGCAGAGCGGAAGCCCAGGCAAAGAGAATTTCGCCCCATGCGGGTTTATTCCACCGTGCAGGGGAGACTAGCTCCGGCAAGCAGCAGGCAGCATCCCACAGACCCGACTCTGATTTCCCAGAGAATGCTGTGCTTTCCAGAGGGGATGCCCCGGCCAAGAAGCTTTCGCTCTATGCGGGTTTTTCCCATTGTGCTGCGAATACTAGGCTAAGGCAAGCAAACAAAAGCAGCCCACAGAACCGACTCTGATTTCCAGCGACTGCTATGCTTTCGCAGAGGTTTTCAGCTTGGCTCAAACCGCACTTCGCTTCTGCTTCCTCAGCAAGGCTTTGGTCGTTCGCTCTGTCGCGGCTGGAAAGAAGAGCCGCGGGAGAGCTGGTGCCTCTTGGGCCTTGTTTTCCCGGGCTCCAAGTTCGCGCCCGGGGTTCACCTTGCTAAGCCGATCTAAGCAGACACAGTCACAACCCTGCAGCAGCGTGCGTGGCCTAGCATGACACTCTATGGCTATTACCATCTCCTGGCGTAGGTAAGGCTTTGCCTTTTGCTCCGGCGCTCGGGCAGACTCGGGGTCAAGGCCAGTGCCTTCACCACAGGAGAGAGGAGGCAACAGGATCCCTGCACAAGGCCCGAGCACTGGGATGGGGAACAGTGGGGACTTTCTCCACTCTTTCCCCGGCACACCCCGGCCACCCACAATGCTGCCACATCTTGGTGGAAGACGGCATCTGACTGCACGTTTCTCCATGGGGTTGTTTCTGCGAGTTCCGGGTATGGCACCTGGTGGCAAGCCAAGTCTGCCCTTGGGACAGTGGCCAAGGAGATGGTGTCCCCTTGGTAACAGAGGCACAGGACAGGCCTGCCTTCTGCCCAGACTCCTTAGAGTGGAGCACGCGCCCCTGCCCTAGTCGTCCCCTCATGTCTCCTTAGCAGCCAGGCTTCCATCTCTCCGCACAGGGAGCGGGTGACACATGTCTGGCCACCGGCCTGCATTTCGTGCCGCGGCAGGCTATCCTGTTCCCGAGCGTTTCCCGACCCCAAGGCCAAGGGATCCTTCTCTTCCCCGGGGGCGGCGTGCTGTGCCTTCCCCACACTTGCTCCTGGGAGCGTGGTGACAGACGTGAGCAACCATGCTTCTCTCTCAGGCAGAAAGGATGCTAGGGCAAAGAGGATTTCGCTCCATGCGGGTGTCTTCCAACATGCTGCGGAGACTCGCTTAGGCAAGCAGCAGCAGCATCCCCAAACCCAACTTTGATTTCCCAAAGAATGCTGTGCTTTCCAAGGGGAGATGCCAAGGCAAAGGGGCTTTCGCTGTATGCGGGTTTCTCCCACCGCGAGAATGGGCTCAGGCACGCAGCAGCAGCCCCCAAAACATTTCTCGGGGAATGCTGTCCTTTCGCAGAGGCTTTGGTTTGGAGCAAACAGCCCTTCGCCACTGCTTCCTCAGCAAGGCTTCTGTCGCGTCTGGGAAGAAGAGCTGCGGGAGAGCTGGTGCCTCTTGGGCCTTGCTTTCCCTGGCTCCATGTTCGCGTCCTGGGTTCACCCTGCCAGGCCGAACTACGCAGACACAGTCGCAACCGTGCAGTAGCGCGCTTAGCCTAGGATGGCACTCCATGCACACTACCATCTCCCGGTGTAGGCATCGCTTGGCCTTTTACTCTGGCGCTCAGGCCGACTCGCGGACTAGGCCTGTGCTTTCCCCACAGGAAAGGAGAGGTGACGGGATCCCTGCACACCGCCCGTGCACTGAATAGGGAGCTTTGGGGGACTGTCACCACTCCTTCCCCTTAAAACCCGGGCCTCCTCCAAGCTTCTACATCCCGGAGGAAGACGGCATCTGATGGCCAGGTCTTTCTGGGAGTTGTTTCTCGAGTTTAGGGTAGGCGCCTGGTGGCAAGCCCATGGCTCCACCACGGTCAGGTGGCCAAGGAGCTGCTGTCTCCTTGGGCCCAAAGGCTCAGGACAGGCAAGCTTTCTGCCCAGACTCCTTCCTCAGAGTGGAGCCCTTTCCCCTGCCCTAATCTTCCCCTCGTGTCTCCTTAGCAGCCCGGCTTCCTTCGCTCTGCAGGGACAGATGTGTCCCTTTCCTTAAGGCTCTTTCCACAGGCACCACCGCGCTTCTCTCTCAGGCAGAGCGGAAGCCCAGGCAAAGAGAATTTCGCCCCATGCGGGTTTATTCCACCGTGCAGGGGAGACTAGCTCCGGCAAGCAGCAGGCAGCATCCCACAGACCCGACTCTGATTTCCCAGAGAATGCTGTGCTTTCCCAGAGGGGATGCCCCGGCCAAGAAGCTTTCGCTCTATGCGGGTTTTTCCCATTGTGCTGCGAATACTAGGCTAAGGCAAGCAACAAAAGCAGCCCACAGAACCGACTCTGATTTCCCAGCGACTGCTATGCTTTCGCAGAGGTTTTCAGCTTGGCTCAAACCGCACTTCGCTTCTGCTTCCTCAGCAAGGCTTTGGTCGTTCGCTCTGTCGCGGCTGGAAAGAAGAGCCGCGGGAGAGCTGGTGCCTCTTGGGCCTTGTTTTCCCGGGCTCCAAGTTCGCGCCCGGGGTTCACCTTGCTAAGCCGATCTAAGCAGACACAGTCACAACCCTGCAGCAGCGTGCGTGGCCTAGCATGACACTCTATGGCTAT
The DNA here is from genome assembly GCF_964662115.1 of Mustela nivalis. Lineage (NCBI taxonomy): Eukaryota > Metazoa > Chordata > Mammalia > Carnivora > Mustelidae > Mustela > Mustela nivalis. The sequence continues at coordinate 4,435 of NW_028135703.1, forward strand.
TACCATCTCCTGGCGTAGGTAAGGCTTTGCCTTTTGCTCCGGCGCTCGGGCAGACTCGGGGTCAAGGCCAGTGCCTTCACCACAGGAGAGAGGAGGCAACAGGATCCCTGCACAAGGCCCGAGCACTGGGATGGGGAACAGTGGGGACTTTCTCCACTCTTTCCCCGGCACACCCCGGCCACCCACAATGCTGCCACATCTTGGTGGAAGACGGCATCTGACTGCACGTTTCTCCATGGGGTTGTTTCTGCGAGTTCCGGGTATGGCACCTGGTGGCAAGCCCAAGTCTGCCCTTGGGACAGGTGGCCAAGGAGATGGTGTCCCCTTGGTAACAGAGGCACAGGACAGGCCTGCCTTCTGCCCAGACTCCTTAGAGTGGAGCACGCGCCCCTGCCCTAGTCGTCCCCTCATGTCTCCTTAGCAGCCAGGCTTCCATCTCTCCGCACAGGGAGCGGGTGACACATGTCTGGCCACCGGCCTGCATTTCGTGCCGCGGCAGGCTATCCTGTTCCCGAGCGTTTCCCGACCCCAAGGCCAAGGGATCCTTCTCTTCCCCGGGGGCGGCGTGCTGTGCCTTCCCCACACTTGCTCCTGGGGAGCGTGGTGACAGACGTGAGCAACCATGCTTCTCTCTCAGGCAGAAAGGATGCTAGGGCAAAGAGGATTTCGCTCCATGCGGGTGTCTTCCAACATGCTGCGGAGACTCGCTTAGGCAAGCAGCAGCAGCATCCCCAAACCCAACTTTGATTTCCCAAAGAATGCTGTGCTTTCCAAGGGGAGATGCCAAGGCAAAGGGGCTTTCGCTGTATGCGGGTTTCTCCCACCGCGAGAATGGGCTCAGGCACGCAGCAGCAGCCCCCAAAACATTTCTCGGGGAATGCTGTCCTTTCGCAGAGGCTTTGGTTTGGAGCAAACAGCCCTTCGCCACTGCTTCCTCAGCAAGGCTTCTGTCGCGTCTGGGAAGAAGAGCTGCGGGAGAGCTGGTGCCTCTTGGGCCTTGCTTTCCCTGGCTCCATGTTCGCGTCCTGGGTTCACCCTGCCAGGCCGAACTACGCAGACACAGTCGCAACCGTGCAGTAGCGCGCTTAGCCTAGGATGGCACTCCATGCACACTACCATCTCCCGGTGTAGGCATCGCTTGGCCTTTTACTCTGGCGCTCAGGCCGACTCGCGGACTAGGCCTGTGCTTTCCCCACAGGAAAGGAGAGGTGACGGGATCCCTGCACACCGCCCGTGCACTGAATAGGGAGCTTTGGGGGACTGTCACCACTCCTTCCCCTTAAAACCCGGGCCTCCTCCAAGCTTCTACATCCCGGAGGAAGACGGCATCTGATGGCCAGGTCTTTCTGGGAGTTGTTTCTCGAGTTTAGGGTAGGCGCCTGGTGGCAAGCCCATGGCTCCACCACGGTCAGGTGGCCAAGGAGCTGCTGTCTCCTTGGGCCCAAAGGCTCAGGACAGGCAAGCTTTCTGCCCAGACTCCTTCCTCAGAGTGGAGCCCTTTCCCCTGCCCTAATCTTCCCCTCGTGTCTCCTTAGCAGCCCGGCTTCCTTCGCTCTGCAGGGACAGATGTGTCCCTTTCCTTAAGGCTCTTTCCACAGGCACCACCGCGCTTCTCTCTCAGGCAGAGCGGAAGCCCAGGCAAAGAGAATTTCGCCCCATGCGGGTTTATTCCACCGTGCAGGGGAGACTAGCTCCGGCAAGCAGCAGGCAGCATCCCACAGACCCGACTCTGATTTCCCAGAGAATGCTGTGCTTTCCCAGAGGGGATGCCCCGGCCAAGAAGCTTTCGCTCTATGCGGGTTTTTCCCATTGTGCTGCGAATACTAGGCTAAGGCAAGCAACAAAAGCAGCCCACAGAACCGACTCTGATTTCCCAGCGACTGCTATGCTTTCGCAGAGGTTTTCAGCTTGGCTCAAACCGCACTTCGCTTCTGCTTCCTCAGCAAGGCTTTGGTCGTTCGCTCTGTCGCGGCTGGAAAGAAGAGCCGCGGGAGAGCTGGTGCCTCTTGGGCCTTGTTTTCCCGGGCTCCAAGTTCGCGCCCGGGGTTCACCTTGCTAAGCCGATCTAAGCAGACACAGTCACAACCCTGCAGCAGCGTGCGTGGCCTAGCATGACACTCTATGGCTATTACCATCTCCTGGCGTAGGTAAGGCTTTGCCTTTTGCTCCGGCGCTCGGGCAGACTCGGGGTCAAGGCCAGTGCCTTCACCACAGGAGAGAGGAGGCAACAGGATCCCTGCACAAGGCCCGAGCACTGGGATGGGGAACAGTGGGGACTTTCTCCACTCTTTCCCCGGCACACCCCGGCCACCCACAATGCTGCCACATCTTGGTGGAAGACGGCATCTGACTGCACGTTTCTCCATGGGGTTGTTTCTGCGAGTTCCGGGTATGGCACCTGGTGGCAAGCCCAAGTCTGCCCTTGGGACAGGTGGCCAAGGAGATGGTGTCCCCTTGGTAACAGAGGCACAGGACAGGCCTGCCTTCTGCCCAGACTCCTTAGAGTGGAGCACGCGCCCCTGCCCTAGTCGTCCCCTCATGTCTCCTTAGCAGCCAGGCTTCCATCTCTCCGCACAGGGAGCGGGTGACACATGTCTGGCCACCGGCCTGCATTTCGTGCCGCGGCAGGCTATCCTGTTCCCGAGCGTTTCCCGACCCCAAGGCCAAGGGATCCTTCTCTTCCCCGGGGGCGGCGTGCTGTGCCTTCCCCACACTTGCTCCTGGGGAGCGTGGTGACAGACGTGAGCAACCATGCTTCTCTCTCAGGCAGAAAGGATGCTAGGGCAAAGAGGATTTCGCTCCATGCGGGTGTCTTCCAACATGCTGCGGAGACTCGCTTAGGCAAGCAGCAGCAGCATCCCCAAACCCAACTTTGATTTCCCAAAGAATGCTGTGCTTTCCAAGGGGAGATGCCAAGGCAAAGGGGCTTTCGCTGTATGCGGGTTTCTCCCACCGCGAGAATGGGCTCAGGCACGCAGCAGCAGCCCCCAAAACATTTCTCGGGGAATGCTGTCCTTTCGCAGAGGCTTTGGTTTGGAGCAAACAGCCCTTCGCCACTGCTTCCTCAGCAAGGCTTCTGTCGCGTCTGGGAAGAAGAGCTGCGGGAGAGCTGGTGCCTCTTGGGCCTTGCTTTCCCTGGCTCCATGTTCGCGTCCTGGGTTCACCCTGCCAGGCCGAACTACGCAGACACAGTCGCAACCGTGCAGTAGCACGCTTAGCCTAGGATGGCACTCCATGCACACTACCATCTCCCGGTGTAGGCATCGCTTGGCCTTTTACTCTGGCGCTCAGGCCGACTCGCGGACTAGGCCTGTGCTTTCCCCACAGGAAAGGAGAGGTGACGGGATCCCTGCACACCGCCCGTGCACTGAATAGGGAGCTTTGGGGGACTGTCACCACTCCTTCCCCTTAAAACCCGGGCCTCCTCCAAGCTTCTACATCCCGGAGGAAGACGGCATCTGATGGCCAGGTCTTTCTGGGAGTTGTTTCTCGAGTTTAGGGTAGGCGCCTGGTGGCAAGCCCATGGCTCCACCACGGTCAGGTGGCCAAGGAGCTGCTGTCTCCTTGGGCCCAAAGGCTCAGGACAGGCAAGCTTTCTGCCCAGACTCCTTCCTCAGAGTGGAGCCCTTTCCCCTGCCCTAATCTTCCCCTCGTGTCTCCTTAGCAGCCCGGCTTCCTTCGCTCTGCAGGGACAGATGTGTCCCTTTCCTTAAGGCTCTTTCCACAGGCACCACCGCGCTTCTCTCTCAGGCAGAGCGGAAGCCCAGGCAAAGAGAATTTCGCCCCATGCGGGTTTATTCCACCGTGCAGGGGAGACTAGCTCCGGCAAGCAGCAGGCAGCATCCCACAGACCCGACTCTGATTTCCCAGAGAATGCTGTGCTTTCCCAGAGGGGATGCCCCGGCCAAGAAGCTTTCGCTCTATGCGGGTTTTTCCCATTGTGCTGCGAATACTAGGCTAAGGCAAGCAACAAAAGCAGCCCACAGAACCGACTCTGATTTCCCAGCGACTGCTATGCTTTCGCAGAGGTTTTCAGCTTGGCTCAAACCGCACTTCGCTTCTGCTTCCTCAGCAAGGCTTTGGTCGTTCGCTCTGTCGCGGCTGGAAAGAAGAGCCGCGGGAGAGCTGGTGCCTCTTGGGCCTTGTTTTCCCGGGCTCCAAGTTCGCGCCCGGGGTTCACCTTGCTAAGCCGATCTAAGCAGACACAGTCACAACCCTGCAGCAGCGTGCGTGGCCTAGCATGACACTCTATGGCTATTACCATCTCCTGGCGTAGGTAAGGCTTTGCCTTTTGCTCCGGCGCTCGGGCAGACTCGGGGTCAAGGCCAGTGCCTTCACCACAGGAGAGAGGAGGCAACAGGATCCCTGCACAAGGCCCGAGCACTGGGATGGGGAACAGTGGGGACTTTCTCCACTCTTTCCCCGGCACACCCCGGCCACCCACAATGCTGCCACATCTTGGTGGAAGACGGCATCTGACTGCACGTTTCTCCATGGGGTTGTTTCTGCGAGTTCCGGGTATGGCACCTGGTGGCAAGCCCAAGTCTGCCCTTGGGACAGGTGGCCAAGGAGATGGTGTCCCCTTGGTAACAGAGGCACAGGACAGGCCTGCCTTCTGCCCAGACTCCTTAGAGTGGAGCACGCGCCCCTGCCCTAGTCGTCCCCTCATGTCTCCTTAGCAGCCAGGCTTCCATCTCTCCGCACAGGGAGCGGGTGACACATGTCTGGCCACCGGCCTGCATTTCGTGCCGCGGCAGGCTATCCTGTTCCCGAGCGTTTCCCGACCCCAAGGCCAAGGGATCCTTCTCTTCCCCGGGGGCGGCGTGCTGTGCCTTCCCCACACTTGCTCCTGGGGAGCGTGGTGACAGACGTGAGCAACCATGCTTCTCTCTCAGGCAGAAAGGATGCTAGGGCAAAGAGGATTTCGCTCCATGCGGGTGTCTTCCAACATGCTGCGGAGACTCGCTTAGGCAAGCAGCAGCAGCATCCCCAAACCCAACTTTGATTTCCCAAAGAATGCTGTGCTTTCCAAGGGGAGATGCCAAGGCAAAGGGGCTTTCGCTGTATGCGGGTTTCTCCCACCGCGAGAATGGGCTCAGGCACGCAGCAGCAGCCCCCAAAACATTTCTCGGGGAATGCTGTCCTTTCGCAGAGGCTTTGGTTTGGAGCAAACAGCCCTTCGCCACTGCTTCCTCAGCAAGGCTTCTGTCGCGTCTGGGAAGAAGAGCTGCGGGAGAGCTGGTGCCTCTTGGGCCTTGCTTTCCCTGGCTCCATGTTCGCGTCCTGGGTTCACCCTGCCAGGCCGAACTACGCAGACACAGTCGCAACCGTGCAGTAGCGCGCTTAGCCTAGGATGGCACTCCATGCACACTACCATCTCCCGGTGTAGGCATCGCTTGGCCTTTTACTCTGGCGCTCAGGCCGACTCGCGGACTAGGCCTGTGCTTTCCCCACAGGAAAGGAGAGGTGACGGGATCCCTGCACACCGCCCGTGCACTGAATAGGGAGCTTTGGGGGACTGTCACCACTCCTTCCCCTTAAAACCCGGGCCTCCTCCAAGCTTCTACATCCCGGAGGAAGACGGCATCTGATGGCCAGGTCTTTCTGGGAGTTGTTTCTCGAGTTTAGGGTAGGCGCCTGGTGGCAAGCCCATGGCTCCACCACGGTCAGGTGGCCAAGGAGCTGCTGTCTCCTTGGGCCCAAAGGCTCAGGACAGGCAAGCTTTCTGCCCAGACTCCTTCCTCAGAGTGGAGCCCTTTCCCCTGCCCTAATCTTCCCCTCGTGTCTCCTTAGCAGCCCGGCTTCCTTCGCTCTGCAGGGACAGATGTGTCCCTTTCCTTAAGGCTCTTTCCACAGGCACCACCGCGCTTCTCTCTCAGGCAGAGCGGAAGCCCAGGCAAAGAGAATTTCGCCCCATGCGGGTTTATTCCACCGTGCAGGGGAGACTAGCTCCGGCAAGCAGCAGGCAGCATCCCACAGACCCGACTCTGATTTCCCAGAGAATGCTGTGCTTTCCCAGAGGGGATGCCCCGGCCAAGAAGCTTTCGCTCTATGCGGGTTTTTCCCATTGTGCTGCGAATACTAGGCTAAGGCAAGCAACAAAAGCAGCCCACAGAACCGACTCTGATTTCCCAGCGACTGCTATGCTTTCGCAGAGGTTTTCAGCTTGGCTCAAACCGCACTTCGCTTCTGCTTCCTCAGCAAGGCTTTGGTCGTTCGCTCTGTCGCGGCTGGAAAGAAGAGCCGCGGGAGAGCTGGTGCCTCTTGGGCCTTGTTTTCCCGGGCTCCAAGTTCGCGCCCGGGGTTCACCTTGCTAAGCCGATCTAAGCAGACACAGTCACAACCCTGCAGCAGCGTGCGTGGCCTAGCATGACACTCTATGGCTATTACCATCTCCTGGCGTAGGTAAGGCTTTGCCTTTTGCTCCGGCGCTCGGGCAGACTCGGGGTCAAGGCCAGTGCCTTCACCACAGGAGAGAGGAGGCAACAGGATCCCTGCACAAGGCCCGAGCACTGGGATGGGGAACAGTGGGGACTTTCTCCACTCTTTCCCCGGCACACCCCGGCCACCCACAATGCTGCCACATCTTGGTGGAAGACGGCATCTGACTGCACGTTTCTCCATGGGGTTGTTTCTGCGAGTTCCGGGTATGGCACCTGGTGGCAAGCCCAAGTCTGCCCTTGGGACAGGTGGCCAAGGAGATGGTGTCCCCTTGGTAACAGAGGCACAGGACAGGCCTGCCTTCTGCCCAGACTCCTTAGAGTGGAGCACGCGCCCCTGCCCTAGTCGTCCCCTCATGTCTCCTTAGCAGCCAGGCTTCCATCTCTCCGCACAGGGAGCGGGTGACACATGTCTGGCCACCGGCCTGCATTTCGTGCCGCGGCAGGCTATCCTGTTCCCGAGCGTTTCCCGACCCCAAGGCCAAGGGATCCTTCTCTTCCCCGGGGGCGGCGTGCTGTGCCTTCCCCACACTTGCTCCTGGGGAGCGTGGTGACAGACGTGAGCAACCATGCTTCTCTCTCAGGCAGAAAGGATGCTAGGGCAAAGAGGATTTCGCTCCATGCGGGTGTCTTCCAACATGCTGCGGAGACTCGCTTAGGCAAGCAGCAGCAGCATCCCCAAACCCAACTTTGATTTCCCAAAGAATGCTGTGCTTTCCAAGGGGAGATGCCAAGGCAAAGGGGCTTTCGCTGTATGCGGGTTTCTCCCACCGCGAGAATGGGCTCAGGCACGCAGCAGCAGCCCCCAAAACATTTCTCGGGGAATGCTGTCCTTTCGCAGAGGCTTTGGTTTGGAGCAAACAGCCCTTCGCCACTGCTTCCTCAGCAAGGCTTCTGTCGCGTCTGGGAAGAAGAGCTGCGGGAGAGCTGGTGCCTCTTGGGCCTTGCTTTCCCTGGCTCCATGTTCGCGTCCTGGGTTCACCCTGCCAGGCCGAACTACGCAGACACAGTCGCAACCGTGCAGTAGCGCGCTTAGCCTAGGATGGCACTCCATGCACACTACCATCTCCCGGTGTAGGCATCGCTTGGCCTTTTACTCTGGCGCTCAGGCCGACTCGCGGACTAGGCCTGTGCTTTCCCCACAGGAAAGGAGAGGTGACGGGATCCCTGCACACCGCCCGTGCACTGAATAGGGAGCTTTGGGGGACTGTCACCACTCCTTCCCCTTAAAACCCGGGCCTCCTCCAAGCTTCTACATCCCGGAGGAAGACGGCATCTGATGGCCAGGTCTTTCTGGGAGTTGTTTCTCGAGTTTAGGGTAGGCGCCTGGTGGCAAGCCCATGGCTCCACCACGGTCAGGTGGCCAAGGAGCTGCTGTCTCCTTGGGCCCAAAGGCTCAGGACAGGCAAGCTTTCTGCCCAGACTCCTTCCTCAGAGTGGAGCCCTTTCCCCTGCCCTAATCTTCCCCTCGTGTCTCCTTAGCAGCCCGGCTTCCTTCGCTCTGCAGGGACAGATGTGTCCCTTTCCTTAAGGCTCTTTCCACAGGCACCACCGCGCTTCTCTCTCAGGCAGAGCGGAAGCCCAGGCAAAGAGAATTTCGCCCCATGCGGGTTTATTCCACCGTGCAGGGGAGACTAGCTCCGGCAAGCAGCAGGCAGCATCCCACAGACCCGACTCTGATTTCCCAGAGAATGCTGTGCTTTCCCAGAGGGGATGCCCCGGCCAAGAAGCTTTCGCTCTATGCGGGTTTTTCCCATTGTGCTGCGAATACTAGGCTAAGGCAAGCAACAAAAGCAGCCCACAGAACCGACTCTGATTTCCCAGCGACTGCTATGCTTTCGCAGAGGTTTTCAGCTTGGCTCAAACCGCACTTCGCTTCTGCTTCCTCAGCAAGGCTTTGGTCGTTCGCTCTGTCGCGGCTGGAAAGAAGAGCCGCGGGAGAGCTGGTGCCTCTTGGGCCTTGTTTTCCCGGGCTCCAAGTTCGCGCCCGGGGTTCACCTTGCTAAGCCGATCTAAGCAGACACAGTCACAACCCTGCAGCAGCGTGCGTGGCCTAGCATGACACTCTATGGCTATTACCATCTCCTGGCGTAGGTAAGGCTTTGCCTTTTGCTCCGGCGCTCGGGCAGACTCGGGGTCAAGGCCAGTGCCTTCACCACAGGAGAGAGGAGGCAACAGGATCCCTGCACAAGGCCCGAGCACTGGGATGGGGAACAGTGGGGACTTTCTCCACTCTTTCCCCGGCACACCCCGGCCACCCACAATGCTGCCACATCTTGGTGGAAGACGGCATCTGACTGCACGTTTCTCCATGGGGTTGTTTCTGCGAGTTCCGGGTATGGCACCTGGTGGCAAGCCCAAGTCTGCCCTTGGGACAGGTGGCCAAGGAGATGGTGTCCCCTTGGTAACAGAGGCACAGGACAGGCCTGCCTTCTGCCCAGACTCCTTAGAGTGGAGCACGCGCCCCTGCCCTAGTCGTCCCCTCATGTCTCCTTAGCAGCCAGGCTTCCATCTCTCCGCACAGGGAGCGGGTGACACATGTCTGGCCACCGGCCTGCATTTCGTGCCGCGGCAGGCTATCCTGTTCCCGAGCGTTTCCCGACCCCAAGGCCAAGGGATCCTTCTCTTCCCCGGGGGCGGCGTGCTGTGCCTTCCCCACACTTGCTCCTGGGGAGCGTGGTGACAGACGTGAGCAACCATGCTTCTCTCTCAGGCAGAAAGGATGCTAGGGCAAAGAGGATTTCGCTCCATGCGGGTGTCTTCCAACATGCTGCGGAGACTCGCTTAGGCAAGCAGCAGCAGCATCCCCAAACCCAACTTTGATTTCCCAAAGAATGCTGTGCTTTCCAAGGGGAGATGCCAAGGCAAAGGGGCTTTCGCTGTATGCGGGTTTCTCCCACCGCGAGAATGGGCTCAGGCACGCAGCAGCAGCCCCCAAAACATTTCTCGGGGAATGCTGTCCTTTCGCAGAGGCTTTGGTTTGGAGCAAACAGCCCTTCGCCACTGCTTCCTCAGCAAGGCTTCTGTCGCGTCTGGGAAGAAGAGCTGCGGGAGAGCTGGTGCCTCTTGGGCCTTGCTTTCCCTGGCTCCATGTTCGCGTCCTGGGTTCACCCTGCCAGGCCGAACTACGCAGACACAGTCGCAACCGTGCAGTAGCGCGCTTAGCCTAGGATGGCACTCCATGCACACTACCATCTCCCGGTGTAGGCATCGCTTGGCCTTTTACTCTGGCGCTCAGGCCGACTCGCGGACTAGGCCTGTGCTTTCCCCACAGGAAAGGAGAGGTGACGGGATCCCTGCACACCGCCCGTGCACTGAATAGGGAGCTTTGGGGGACTGTCACCACTCCTTCCCCTTAAAACCCGGGCCTCCTCCAAGCTTCTACATCCCGGAGGAAGACGGCATCTGATGGCCAGGTCTTTCTGGGAGTTGTTTCTCGAGTTTAGGGTAGGCGCCTGGTGGCAAGCCCATGGCTCCACCACGGTCAGGTGGCCAAGGAGCTGCTGTCTCCTTGGGCCCAAAGGCTCAGGACAGGCAAGCTTTCTGCCCAGACTCCTTCCTCAGAGTGGAGCCCTTTCCCCTGCCCTAATCTTCCCCTCGTGTCTCCTTAGCAGCCCGGCTTCCTTCGCTCTGCAGGGACAGATGTGTCCCTTTCCTTAAGGCTCTTTCCACAGGCACCACCACGCTTCTCTCTCAGGCAGAGCGGAAGCCCAGGCAAAGAGAATTTCGCCCCATGCGGGTTTATTCCACCGTGCAGGGGAGACTAGCTCCGGCAAGCAGCAGGCAGCATCCCACAGACCCGACTCTGATTTCCCAGAGAATGCTGTGCTTTCCCAGAGGGGATGCCCCGGCCAAGAAGCTTTCGCTCTATGCGGGTTTTTCCCATTGTGCTGCGAATACTAGGCTAAGGCAAGCAACAAAAGCAGCCCACAGAACCGACTCTGATTTCCCAGCGACTGCTATGCTTTCGCAGAGGTTTTCAGCTTGGCTCAAACCGCACTTCGCTTCTGCTTCCTCAGCAAGGCTTTGGTCGTTCGCTCTGTCGCGGCTGGAAAGAAGAGCCGCGGGAGAGCTGGTGCCTCTTGGGCCTTGTTTTCCCGGGCTCCAAGTTCGCGCCCGGGGTTCACCTTGCTAAGCCGATCTAAGCAGACACAGTCACAACCCTGCAGCAGCGTGCGTGGCCTAGCATGACACTCTATGGCTATTACCATCTCCTGGCGTAGGTAAGGCTTTGCCTTTTGCTCCGGCGCTCGGGCAGACTCGGGGTCAAGGCCAGTGCCTTCACCACAGGAGAGAGGAGGCAACAGGATCCCTGCACAAGGCCCGAGCACTGGGATGGGGAACAGTGGGGACTTTCTCCACTCTTTCCCCGGCACACCCCGGCCACCCACAATGCTGCCACATCTTGGTGGAAGACGGCATCTGACTGCACGTTTCTCCATGGGGTTGTTTCTGCGAGTTCCGGGTATGGCACCTGGTGGCAAGCCCAAGTCTGCCCTTGGGACAGGTGGCCAAGGAGATGGTGTCCCCTTGGTAACAGAGGCACAGGACAGGCCTGCCTTCTGCCCAGACTCCTTAGAGTGGAGCACGCGCCCCTGCCCTAGTCGTCCCCTCATGTCTCCTTAGCAGCCAGGCTTCCATCTCTCCGCACAGGGAGCGGGTGACACATGTCTGGCCACCGGCCTGCATTTCGTGCCGCGGCAGGCTATCCTGTTCCCGAGCGTTTCCCGACCCCAAGGCCAAGGGATCCTTCTCTTCCCCGGGGGCGGCGTGCTGTGCCTTCCCCACACTTGCTCCTGGGGAGCGTGGTGACAGACGTGAGCAACCATGCTTCTCTCTCAGGCAGAAAGGATGCTAGGGCAAAGAGGATTTCGCTCCATGCGGGTGTCTTCCAACATGCTGCGGAGACTCGCTTAGGCAAGCAGCAGCAGCATCCCCAAACCCAACTTTGATTTCCCAAAGAATGCTGTGCTTTCCAAGGGGAGATGCCAAGGCAAAGGGGCTTTCGCTGTATGCGGGTTTCTCCCACCGCGAGAATGGGCTCAGGCACGCAGCAGCAGCCCCCAAAACATTTCTCGGGGAATGCTGTCCTTTCGCAGAGGCTTTGGTTTGGAGCAAACAGCCCTTCGCCACTGCTTCCTCAGCAAGGCTTCTGTCGCGTCTGGGAAGAAGAGCTGCGGGAGAGCTGGTGCCTCTTGGGCCTTGCTTTCCCTGGCTCCATGTTCGCGTCCTGGGTTCACCCTGCCAGGCCGAACTACGCAGACACAGTCGCAACCGTGCAGTAGCGCGCTTAGCCTAGGATGGCACTCCATGCACACTACCATCTCCCGGTGTAGGCATCGCTTGGCCTTTTACTCTGGCGCTCAGGCCGACTCGCGGACTAGGCCTGTGCTTTCCCCACAGGAAAGGAGAGGTGACGGGATCCCTGCACACCGCCCGTGCACTGAATAGGGAGCTTTGGGGGACTGTCACCACTCCTTCCCCTTAAAACCCGGGCCTCCTCCAAGCTTCTACATCCCGGAGGAAGACGGCATCTGATGGCCAGGTCTTTCTGGGAGTTGTTTCTCGAGTTTAGGGTAGGCGCCTGGTGGCAAGCCCATGGCTCCACCACGGTCAGGTGGCCAAGGAGCTGCTGTCTCCTTGGGCCCAAAGGCTCAGGACAGGCAAGCTTTCTGCCCAGACTCCTTCCTCAGAGTGGAGCCCTTTCCCCTGCCCTAATCTTCCCCTCGTGTCTCCTTAGCAGCCCGGCTTCCTTCGCTCTGCAGGGACAGATGTGTCCCTTTCCTTAAGGCTCTTTCCACAGGCACCACCGCGCTTCTCTCTCAGGCAGAGCGGAAGCCCAGGCAAAGAGAATTTCGCCCCATGCGGGTTTATTCCACCGTGCAGGGGAGACTAGCTCCGGCAAGCAGCAGGCAGCATCCCACAGACCCGACTCTGATTTCCCAGAGAATGCTGTGCTTTCCCAGAGGGGATGCCCCGGCCAAGAAGCTTTCGCTCTATGCGGGTTTTTCCCATTGTGCTGCGAATACTAGGCTAAGGCAAGCAACAAAAGCAGCCCACAGAACCGACTCTGATTTCCCAGCGACTGCTATGCTTTCGCAGAGGTTTTCAGCTTGGCTCAAACCGCACTTCGCTTCTGCTTCCTCAGCAAGGCTTTGGTCGTTCGCTCTGTCGCGGCTGGAAAGAAGAGCCGCGGGAGAGCTGGTGCCTCTTGGGCCTTGTTTTCCCGGGCTCCAAGTTCGCGCCCGGGGTTCACCTTGCTAAGCCGATCTAAGCAGACACAGTCACAACCCTGCAGCAGCGTGCGTGGCCTAGCATGACACTCTATGGCTATTACCATCTCCTGGCGTAGGTAAGGCTTTGCCTTTTGCTCCGGCGCTCGGGCAGACTCGGGGTCAAGGCCAGTGCCTTCACCACAGGAGAGAGGAGGCAACAGGATCCCTGCACAAGGCCCGAGCACTGGGATGGGGAACAGTGGGGACTTTCTCCACTCTTTCCCCGGCACACCCCGGCCACCCACAATGCTGCCACATCTTGGTGGAAGACGGCATCTGACTGCACGTTTCTCCATGGGGTTGTTTCTGCGAGTTCCGGGTATGGCACCTGGTGGCAAGCCCAAGTCTGCCCTTGGGACAGGTGGCCAAGGAGATGGTGTCCCCTTGGTAACAGAGGCACAGGACAGGCCTGCCTTCTGCCCAGACTCCTTAGAGTGGAGCACGCGCCCCTGCCCTAGTCGTCCCCTCATGTCTCCTTAGCAGCCAGGCTTCCATCTCTCCGCACAGGGAGCGGGTGACACATGTCTGGCCACCGGCCTGCATTTCGTGCCGCGGCAGGCTATCCTGTTCCCGAGCGTTTCCCGACCCCAAGGCCAAGGGATCCTTCTCTTCCCCGGGGGCGGCGTGCTGTGCCTTCCCCACACTTGCTCCTGGGGAGCGTGGTGACAGACGTGAGCAACCATGCTTCTCTCTCAGGCAGAAAGGATGCTAGGGCAAAGAGGATTTCGCTCCATGCGGGTGTCTTCCAACATGCTGCGGAGACTCGCTTAGGCAAGCAGCAGCAGCATCCCCAAACCCAACTTTGATTTCCCAAAGAATGCTGTGCTTTCCAAGGGGAGATGCCAAGGCAAAGGGGCTTTCGCTGTATGCGGGTTTCTCCCACCGCGAGAATGGGCTCAGGCACGCAGCAGCAGCCCCCAAAACATTTCTCGGGGAATGCTGTCCTTTCGCAGAGGCTTTGGTTTGGAGCAAACAGCCCTTCGCCACTGCTTCCTCAGCAAGGCTTCTGTCGCGTCTGGGAAGAAGAGCTGCGGGAGAGCTGGTGCCTCTTGGGCCTTGCTTTCCCTGGCTCCATGTTCGCGTCCTGGGTTCACCCTGCCAGGCCGAACTACGCAGACACAGTCGCAACCGTGCAGTAGCGCGCTTAGCCTAGGATGGCACTCCATGCACACTACCATCTCCCGGTGTAGGCATCGCTTGGCCTTTTACTCTGGCGCTCAGGCCGACTCGCGGACTAGGCCTGTGCTTTCCCCACAGGAAAGGAGAGGTGACGGGATCCCTGCACACCGCCCGTGCACTGAATAGGGAGCTTTGGGGGACTGTCACCACTCCTTCCCCTTAAAACCCGGGCCTCCTCCAAGCTTCTACATCCCGGAGGAAGACGGCATCTGATGGCCAGGTCTTTCTGGGAGTTGTTTCTCGAGTTTAGGGTAGGCGCCTGGTGGCAAGCCCATGGCTCCACCACGGTCAGGTGGCCAAGGAGCTGCTGTCTCCTTGGGCCCAAAGGCTCAGGACAGGCAAGCTTTCTGCCCAGACTCCTTCCTCAGAGTGGAGCCCTTTCCCCTGCCCTAATCTTCCCCTCGTGTCTCCTTAGCAGCCCGGCTTCCTTCGCTCTGCAGGGACAGATGTGTCCCTTTCCTTAAGGCTCTTTCCACAGGCACCACCGCGCTTCTCTCTCAGGCAGAGCGGAAGCCCAGGCAAAGAGAATTTCGCCCCATGCGGGTTTATTCCACCGTGCAGGGGAGACTAGCTCCGGCAAGCAGCAGGCAGCATCCCACAGACCCGACTCTGATTTCCCAGAGAATGCTGTGCTTTCCCAGAGGGGATGCCCCGGCCAAGAAGCTTTCGCTCTATGCGGGTTTTTCCCATTGTGCTGCGAATACTAGGCTAAGGCAAGCAACAAAAGCAGCCCACAGAACCGACTCTGATTTCCCAGCGACTGCTATGCTTTCGCAGAGGTTTTCAGCTTGGCTCAAACCGCACTTCGCTTCTGCTTCCTCAGCAAGGCTTTGGTCGTTCGCTCTGTCGCGGCTGGAAAGAAGAGCCGCGGGAGAGCTGGTGCCTCTTGGGCCTTGTTTTCCCGGGCTCCAAGTTCGCGCCCGGGGTTCACCTTGCTAAGCCGATCTAAGCAGACACAGTCACAACCCTGCAGCAGCGTGCGTGGCCTAGCATGACACTCTATGGCTATTACCATCTCCTGGCGTAGGTAAGGCTTTGCCTTTTGCTCCGGCGCTCGGGCAGACTCGGGGTCAAGGCCAGTGCCTTCACCACAGGAGAGAGGAGGCAACAGGATCCCTGCACAAGGCCCGAGCACTGGGATGGGGAACAGTGGGGACTTTCTCCACTCTTTCCCCGGCACACCCCGGCCACCCACAATGCTGCCACATCTTGGTGGAAGACGGCATCTGACTGCACGTTTCTCCATGGGGTTGTTTCTGCGAGTTCCGGGTATGGCACCTGGTGGCAAGCCCAAGTCTGCCCTTGGGACAGGTGGCCAAGGAGATGGTGTCCCCTTGGTAACAGAGGCACAGGACAGGCCTGCCTTCTGCCCAGACTCCTTAGAGTGGAGCACGCGCCCCTGCCCTAGTCGTCCCCTCATGTCTCCTTAGCAGCCAGGCTTCCATCTCTCCGCACAGGGAGCGGGTGACACATGTCTGGCCACCGGCCTGCATTTCGTGCCGCGGCAGGCTATCCTGTTCCCGAGCGTTTCCCGACCCCAAGGCCAAGGGATCCTTCTCTTCCCCGGGGGCGGCGTGCTGTGCCTTCCCCACACTTGCTCCTGGGGAGCGTGGTGACAGACGTGAGCAACCATGCTTCTCTCTCAGGCAGAAAGGATGCTAGGGCAAAGAGGATTTCGCTCCATGCGGGTGTCTTCCAACATGCTGCGGAGACTCGCTTAGGCAAGCAGCAGCAGCATCCCCAAACCCAACTTTGATTTCCCAAAGAATGCTGTGCTTTCCAAGGGGAGATGCCAAGGCAAAGGGGCTTTCGCTGTATGCGGGTTTCTCCCACCGCGAGAATGGGCTCAGGCACGCAGCAGCAGCCCCCAAAACATTTCTCGGGGAATGCTGTCCTTTCGCAGAGGCTTTGGTTTGGAGCAAACAGCCCTTCGCCACTGCTTCCTCAGCAAGGCTTCTGTCGCGTCTGGGAAGAAGAGCTGCGGGAGAGCTGGTGCCTCTTGGGCCTTGCTTTCCCTGGCTCCATGTTCGCGTCCTGGGTTCACCCTGCCAGGCCGAACTACGCAGACACAGTCGCAACCGTGCAGTAGCACGCTTAGCCTAGGATGGCACTCCATGCACACTACCATCTCCCGGTGTAGGCATCGCTTGGCCTTTTACTCTGGCGCTCAGGCCGACTCGCGGACTAGGCCTGTGCTTTCCCCACAGGAAAGGAGAGGTGACGGGATCCCTGCACACCGCCCGTGCACTGAATAGGGAGCTTTGGGGGACTGTCACCACTCCTTCCCCTTAAAACCCGGGCCTCCTCCAAGCTTCTACATCCCGGAGGAAGACGGCATCTGATGGCCAGGTCTTTCTGGGAGTTGTTTCTCGAGTTTAGGGTAGGCGCCTGGTGGCAAGCCCATGGCTCCACCACGGTCAGGTGGCCAAGGAGCTGCTGTCTCCTTGGGCCCAAAGGCTCAGGACAGGCAAGCTTTCTGCCCAGACTCCTTCCTCAGAGTGGAGCCCTTTCCCCTGCCCTAATCTTCCCCTCGTGTCTCCTTAGCAGCCCGGCTTCCTTCGCTCTGCAGGGACAGATGTGTCCCTTTCCTTAAGGCTCTTTCCACAGGCACCACCGCGCTTCTCTCTCAGGCAGAGCGGAAGCCCAGGCAAAGAGAATTTCGCCCCATGCGGGTTTATTCCACCGTGCAGGGGAGACTAGCTCCGGCAAGCAGCAGGCAGCATCCCACAGACCCGACTCTGATTTCCCAGAGAATGCTGTGCTTTCCCAGAGGGGATGCCCCGGCCAAGAAGCTTTCGCTCTATGCGGGTTTTTCCCATTGTGCTGCGAATACTAGGCTAAGGCAAGCAACAAAAGCAGCCCACAGAACCGACTCTGATTTCCCAGCGACTGCTATGCTTTCGCAGAGGTTTTCAGCTTGGCTCAAACCGCACTTCGCTTCTGCTTCCTCAGCAAGGCTTTGGTCGTTCGCTCTGTCGCGGCTGGAAAGAAGAGCCGCGGGAGAGCTGGTGCCTCTTGGGCCTTGTTTTCCCGGGCTCCAAGTTCGCGCCCGGGGTTCACCTTGCTAAGCCGATCTAAGCAGACACAGTCACAACCCTGCAGCAGCGTGCGTGGCCTAGCATGACACTCTATGGCTATTACCATCTCCTGGCGTAGGTAAGGCTTTGCCTTTTGCTCCGGCGCTCGGGCAGACTCGGGGTCAAGGCCAGTGCCTTCACCACAGGAGAGAGGAGGCAACAGGATCCCTGCACAAGGCCCGAGCACTGGGATGGGGAACAGTGGGGACTTTCTCCACTCTTTCCCCGGCACACCCCGGCCACCCACAATGCTGCCACATCTTGGTGGAAGACGGCATCTGACTGCACGTTTCTCCATGGGGTTGTTTCTGCGAGTTCCGGGTATGGCACCTGGTGGCAAGCCCAAGTCTGCCCTTGGGACAGGTGGCCAAGGAGATGGTGTCCCCTTGGTAACAGAGGCACAGGACAGGCCTGCCTTCTGCCCAGACTCCTTAGAGTGGAGCACGCGCCCCTGCCCTAGTCGTCCCCTCATGTCTCCTTAGCAGCCAGGCTTCCATCTCTCCGCACAGGGAGCGGGTGACACATGTCTGGCCACCGGCCTGCATTTCGTGCCGCGGCAGGCTATCCTGTTCCCGAGCGTTTCCCGACCCCAAGGCCAAGGGATCCTTCTCTTCCCCGGGGGCGGCGTGCTGTGCCTTCCCCACACTTGCTCCTGGGGAGCGTGGTGACAGACGTGAGCAACCATGCTTCTCTCTCAGGCAGAAAGGATGCTAGGGCAAAGAGGATTTCGCTCCATGCGGGTGTCTTCCAACATGCTGCGGAGACTCGCTTAGGCAAGCAGCAGCAGCATCCCCAAACCCAACTTTGATTTCCCAAAGAATGCTGTGCTTTCCAAGGGGAGATGCCAAGGCAAAGGGGCTTTCGCTGTATGCGGGTTTCTCCCACCGCGAGAATGGGCTCAGGCACGCAGCAGCAGCCCCCAAAACATTTCTCGGGGAATGCTGTCCTTTCGCAGAGGCTTTGGTTTGGAGCAAACAGCCCTTCGCCACTGCTTCCTCAGCAAGGCTTCTGTCGCGTCTGGGAAGAAGAGCTGCGGGAGAGCTGGTGCCTCTTGGGCCTTGCTTTCCCTGGCTCCATGTTCGCGTCCTGGGTTCACCCTGCCAGGCCGAACTACGCAGACACAGTCGCAACCGTGCAGTAGCGCGCTTAGCCTAGGATGGCACTCCATGCACACTACCATCTCCCGGTGTAGGCATCGCTTGGCCTTTTACTCTGGCGCTCAGGCCGACTCGCGGACTAGGCCTGTGCTTTCCCCACAGGAAAGGAGAGGTGACGGGATCCCTGCACACCGCCCGTGCACTGAATAGGGAGCTTTGGGGGACTGTCACCACTCCTTCCCCTTAAAACCCGGGCCTCCTCCAAGCTTCTACATCCCGGAGGAAGACGGCATCTGATGGCCAGGTCTTTCTGGGAGTTGTTTCTCGAGTTTAGGGTAGGCGCCTGGTGGCAAGCCCATGGCTCCACCACGGTCAGGTGGCCAAGGAGCTGCTGTCTCCTTGGGCCCAAAGGCTCAGGACAGGCAAGCTTTCTGCCCAGACTCCTTCCTCAGAGTGGAGCCCTTTCCCCCTGCCCTAATCTTCCCTTCGTGTCTCCTTAGCAGCCCGGCTTCCTTCGCTCTGCAGGACAGATGTGTCCTTTCCTTAAGGCTCTTTCCACAGGCACCACCGCGCTTCTCTCTCAGGCAGAGCGGAAGCCCAGGCAAAGAGAATTTCCGCCCCATGCGGGTTTATTCCACCGTGCAGGGAGACTAGCTCCGGCAAGCAGCAGGCAGCATCCCACAGACCCGACTCTGATTTCCCAGAGAATGCTGTGCTTTCCCAGAGGGGATGCCCCGGCCAAGAAGCTTTCGCTCTATGCGGGTTTTTCCCATTGTGCTGCGAATACTAGGCTAAGGCAAGCAACAAAAGCAGCCCACAGAACCGACTCTGATTTCCCAGCGACTGCTATGCTTTCGCAGAGGTTTTCAGCTTGGCTCAAACCGCACTTCGCTTCTGCTTCTCAGCAAGGCTTTGGTCGTTCGCTCTGTCGCGGCTGGAAAGAAGAGGCCGCGGGAGAGCTGGTGCCTCTTGGGCCTTGTTTTCCCGGCTCCAAGTTCGCGCCCGGGGTTCACCTTGCTAAGCCGATCTAAGCAGACACAGTCACAACCCTGCAGCAGCGTGCGTGGCCTAGCATGACACTCTATGGCTATTACCATCTCCTGGCGTAGGTAAGGCTTTGCCTTTTGCTCCGGCGCTCGGGCAGACCTCGGGGTCAAGGCCAGTGCCTTCACCACAGGAGAGAGGAGGCAACAGGATCCCTGCACAAGGCCCGAGCACTGGGATGGGGAACAGTGGGGACTTTCTCCACTCTTTCCCCGGCACACCCCGGCCACCCACAATGCTGCCACATCTTGGTGGAAGACGGCATCTGACTGCACGTTTCTCCATGGGGTTGTTTCTGCGAGTTCCGGGTATGGCACCTGGTGGCAAGCCCAAGTCTGCCCTTGGGACAGGTGGCCAAGGAGATGGTGTCCCCTTGGTAACAGAGGCACAGGACAGGCCTGCCTTCTGCCCAGACTCCTTAGAGTGGAGCACGCGCCCCTGCCCTAGTCGTCCCCTCATGTCTCCTTAGCAGCCAGGCTTCCATCTCTCCGCACAGGGAGCGGGTGACACATGTCTGGCCACCGGCCTGCATTTCGTGCCGCGGCAGGCTATCCTGTTCCCGAGCGTTTCCCGACCCCAAGGCCAAGGGATCCTTCTCTTCCCCCGGGGCGGCGTGCTGTGCCTTCCCCACACTTGCTCCTGGGGAGCGTGGTGACAGACGTGAGCAACCATGCTTCTCTCTCAGGCAGAAAGGATGCTAGGGCAAAGAGGATTTCGCTCCATGCGGGTGTCTTCCAACATGCTGCGGAGACTCGCTTAGGCAAGCAGCAGCAGCATCCCCAAACCCAACTTTGATTTCCCAAAGAATGCTGTGCTTTCCAAGGGGAGATGCCAAGGCAAAGGGGCTTTCCGCTGTATGCGGGTTCTCCCACCGCGAGAATGGGCTCAGGCACGCAGCAGCAGCCCCCAAAACATTTCTCGGGGAATGCTGTCCTTTCGCAGAGGCTTTGGTTTGGAGCAAAACAGCCCTTCGCCACTGCTTCCTCAGCAAGGCTTCTGTCGCGTCTGGGAAGAAGAGCTGCGGGAGAGCTGGTGCCTCTTGGGCCTTGCTTTCCCTGGCTCCATGTTCGCGTCCTGGGTTCACCCTGCCAGGCCGAACTACGCAGACACAGTCGCAACCGTGCAGTAGCGCGCTTAGCCTAGGATGGCACTCCATGCACACTACCATCTCCCGGTGTAGGCATCGCTTGGGCTTTTACTCTGGCGCTCAGGCCGACTCGCGGACTAGGCCTGTGCTTTCCCCACAGGAAAGGAGAGGTGACGGGATCCTGCACACCGCCCGTGCACTGAATAGGGAGCTTTGGGGGACTGTCACCACTCCTTCCCCTTAAAACCCCGGGCCTCCTCCAAGCTTCTACATCCCGGAGGAAGACGGCATCTGATGGCCAGGTCTTTCTGGGAGTTGTTTCTCGAGTTTAGGGTAGGCGCCTGGTGGCAAGCCCATGGCTCCACCACGGTCAGGTGGCCAAGGAGCTGCTGTCTCCTTGGGCCCAAAGGCTCAGGACAGGCAAGCTTTCTGCCCAGACTCCTTCCTCAGAGTGGAGCCCTTTCCCCTGCCCTAATCTTCCCCTCGTGTCTCCTTAGCAGCCCGGCTTCCTTCGCTCTGCAGGGACAGATGTGTCCCTTTCCTTAAGGCTCTTTCCACAGGCACCACCGCGCTTCTCTCTCAGGCAGAGCGGAAGCCCAGGCAAAGAGAATTTCGCCCCATGCGGGTTTATTCCACCGTGCAGGGGAGACTAGCTCCGGCAAGCAGCAGGCAGCATCCCACAGACCCGACTCTGATTTCCCAGAGAATGCTGTGCTTTCCCAGAGGGGATGCCCCGGCCAAGAAGCTTTCGCTCTATGCGGGTTTTTCCCATTGTGCTGCGAATACTAGGCTAAGGCAAGCAACAAAAGCAGCCCACAGAACCGACTCTGATTTCCCAGCGACTGCTATGCTTTCGCAGAGGTTTTCAGCTTGGCTCAAACCGCACTTCGCTTCTGCTTCCTCAGCAAGGCTTTGGTCGTTCGCTCTGTCGCGGCTGGAAAGAAGAGCCGCGGGAGAGCTGGTGCCTCTTGGGCCTTGTTTTCCCGGGCTCCAAGTTCGCGCCCGGGGTTCACCTTGCTAAGCCGATCTAAGCAGACACAGTCACAACCCTGCAGCAGCGTGCGTGGCCTAGCATGACACTCTATGGCTATTACCATCTCCTGGCGTAGGTAAGGCTTTGCCTTTTGCTCCGGCGCTCGGGCAGACTCGGGGTCAAGGCCAGTGCCTTCACCACAGGAGAGAGGAGGCAACAGGATCCCTGCACAAGGCCCGAGCACTGGGATGGGGAACAGTGGGGACTTTCTCCACTCTTTCCCCGGCACACCCCGGCCACCCACAATGCTGCCACATCTTGGTGGAAGACGGCATCTGACTGCACGTTTCTCCATGGGGTTGTTTCTGCGAGTTCCGGGTATGGCACCTGGTGGCAAGCCCAAGTCTGCCCTTGGGACAGGTGGCCAAGGAGATGGTGTCCCCTTGGTAACAGAGGCACAGGACAGGCCTGCCTTCTGCCCAGACTCCTTAGAGTGGAGCACGCGCCCCTGCCCTAGTCGTCCCCTCATGTCTCCTTAGCAGCCAGGCTTCCATCTCTCCGCACAGGGAGCGGGTGACACATGTCTGGCCACCGGCCTGCATTTCGTGCCGCGGCAGGCTATCCTGTTCCCGAGCGTTTCCCGACCCCAAGGCCAAGGGATCCTTCTCTTCCCCGGGGGCGGCGTGCTGTGCCTTCCCCACACTTGCTCCTGGGGAGCGTGGTGACAGACGTGAGCAACCATGCTTCTCTCTCAGGCAGAAAGGATGCTAGGGCAAAGAGGATTTCGCTCCATGCGGGTGTCTTCCAACATGCTGCGGAGACTCGCTTAGGCAAGCAGCAGCAGCATCCCCAAACCCAACTTTGATTTCCCAAAGAATGCTGTGCTTTCCAAGGGGAGATGCCAAGGCAAAGGGGCTTTCGCTGTATGCGGGTTTCTCCCACCGCGAGAATGGGCTCAGGCACGCAGCAGCAGCCCCCAAAACATTTCTCGGGGAATGCTGTCCTTTCGCAGAGGCTTTGGTTTGGAGCAAACAGCCCTTCGCCACTGCTTCCTCAGCAAGGCTTCTGTCGCGTCTGGGAAGAAGAGCTGCGGGAGAGCTGGTGCCTCTTGGGCCTTGCTTTCCCTGGCTCCATGTTCGCGTCCTGGGTTCACCCTGCCAGGCCGAACTACGCAGACACAGTCGCAACCGTGCAGTAGCGCGCTTAGCCTAGGATGGCACTCCATGCACACTACCATCTCCCGGTGTAGGCATCGCTTGGCCTTTTACTCTGGCGCTCAGGCCGACTCGCGGACTAGGCCTGTGCTTTCCCCACAGGAAAGGAGAGGTGACGGGATCCCTGCACACCGCCCGTGCACTGAATAGGGAGCTTTGGGGGACTGTCACCACTCCTTCCCCTTAAAACCCGGGCCTCCTCCAAGCTTCTACATCCCGGAGGAAGACGGCATCTGATGGCCAGGTCTTTCTGGGAGTTGTTTCTCGAGTTTAGGGTAGGCGCCTGGTGGCAAGCCCATGGCTCCACCACGGTCAGGTGGCCAAGGAGCTGCTGTCTCCTTGGGCCCAAAGGCTCAGGACAGGCAAGCTTTCTGCCCAGACTCCTTCCTCAGAGTGGAGCCCTTTCCCCTGCCCTAATCTTCCCCTCGTGTCTCCTTAGCAGCCCGGCTTCCTTCGCTCTGCAGGGACAGATGTGTCCCTTTCCTTAAGGCTCTTTCCACAGGCACCACCGCGCTTCTCTCTCAGGCAGAGCGGAAGCCCAGGCAAAGAGAATTTCGCCCCATGCGGGTTTATTCCACCGTGCAGGGGAGACTAGCTCCGGCAAGCAGCAGGCAGCATCCCACAGACCCGACTCTGATTTCCCAGAGAATGCTGTGCTTTCCCAGAGGGGATGCCCCGGCCAAGAAGCTTTCGCTCTATGCGGGTTTTTCCCATTGTGCTGCGAATACTAGGCTAAGGCAAGCAACAAAAGCAGCCCACAGAACCGACTCTGATTTCCCAGCGACTGCTATGCTTTCGCAGAGGTTTTCAGCTTGGCTCAAACCGCACTTCGCTTCTGCTTCCTCAGCAAGGCTTTGGTCGTTCGCTCTGTCGCGGCTGGAAAGAAGAGCCGCGGGAGAGCTGGTGCCTCTTGGGCCTTGTTTTCCCGGGCTCCAAGTTCGCGCCCGGGGTTCACCTTGCTAAGCCGATCTAAGCAGACACAGTCACAACCCTGCAGCAGCGTGCGTGGCCTAGCATGACACTCTATGGCTATTACCATCTCCTGGCGTAGGTAAGGCTTTGCCTTTTGCTCCGGCGCTCGGGCAGACTCGGGGTCAAGGCCAGTGCCTTCACCACAGGAGAGAGGAGGCAACAGGATCCCTGCACAAGGCCCGAGCACTGGGATGGGGAACAGTGGGGACTTTCTCCACTCTTTCCCCGGCACACCCCGGCCACCCACAATGCTGCCACATCTTGGTGGAAGACGGCATCTGACTGCACGTTTCTCCATGGGGTTGTTTCTGCGAGTTCCGGGTATGGCACCTGGTGGCAAGCCCAAGTCTGCCCTTGGGACAGGTGGCCAAGGAGATGGTGTCCCCTTGGTAACAGAGGCACAGGACAGGCCTGCCTTCTGCCCAGACTCCTTAGAGTGGAGCACGCGCCCCTGCCCTAGTCGTCCCCTCATGTCTCCTTAGCAGCCAGGCTTCCATCTCTCCGCACAGGGAGCGGGTGACACATGTCTGGCCACCGGCCTGCATTTCGTGCCGCGGCAGGCTATCCTGTTCCCGAGCGTTTCCCGACCCCAAGGCCAAGGGATCCTTCTCTTCCCCGGGGGCGGCGTGCTGTGCCTTCCCCACACTTGCTCCTGGGGAGCGTGGTGACAGACGTGAGCAACCATGCTTCTCTCTCAGGCAGAAAGGATGCTAGGGCAAAGAGGATTTCGCTCCATGCGGGTGTCTTCCAACATGCTGCGGAGACTCGCTTAGGCAAGCAGCAGCAGCATCCCCAAACCCAACTTTGATTTCCCAAAGAATGCTGTGCTTTCCAAGGGGAGATGCCAAGGCAAAGGGGCTTTCGCTGTATGCGGGTTTCTCCCACCGCGAGAATGGGCTCAGGCACGCAGCAGCAGCCCCCAAAACATTTCTCGGGGAATGCTGTCCTTTCGCAGAGGCTTTGGTTTGGAGCAAACAGCCCTTCGCCACTGCTTCCTCAGCAAGGCTTCTGTCGCGTCTGGGAAGAAGAGCTGCGGGAGAGCTGGTGCCTCTTGGGCCTTGCTTTCCCTGGCTCCATGTTCGCGTCCTGGGTTCACCCTGCCAGGCCGAACTACGCAGACACAGTCGCAACCGTGCAGTAGCGCGCTTAGCCTAGGATGGCACTCCATGCACACTACCATCTCCCGGTGTAGGCATCGCTTGGCCTTTTACTCTGGCGCTCAGGCCGACTCGCGGACTAGGCCTGTGCTTTCCCCACAGGAAAGGAGAGGTGACGGGATCCCTGCACACCGCCCGTGCACTGAATAGGGAGCTTTGGGGGACTGTCACCACTCCTTCCCCTTAAAACCCGGGCCTCCTCCAAGCTTCTACATCCCGGAGGAAGACGGCATC
This sequence comes from Mustela nivalis, assembly GCF_964662115.1. Taxonomy (NCBI): domain Eukaryota; kingdom Metazoa; phylum Chordata; class Mammalia; order Carnivora; family Mustelidae; genus Mustela; species Mustela nivalis. Next base: position 29,184 of record NW_028135703.1, read on the forward strand.
TGATGGCCAGGTCTTTCTGGGAGTTGTTTCTCGAGTTTAGGGTAGGCGCCTGGTGGCAAGCCCATGGCTCCACCACGGTCAGGTGGCCAAGGAGCTGCTGTCTCCTTGGGCCCAAAGGCTCAGGACAGGCAAGCTTTCTGCCCAGACTCCTTCCTCAGAGTGGAGCCCTTTCCCCTGCCCTAATCTTCCCCTCGTGTCTCCTTAGCAGCCCGGCTTCCTTCGCTCTGCAGGGACAGATGTGTCCCTTTCCTTAAGGCTCTTTCCACAGGCACCACCGCGCTTCTCTCTCAGGCAGAGCGGAAGCCCAGGCAAAGAGAATTTCGCTCCATGCGGGTTTATTCCACCGTGCAGGGGAGACTAGCTCCGGCAAGCAGCAGGGAGCATCCCACAGACCCGACTCTGATTTCCCAGAGAATGCTGTGCTTTCCCAGAGGGGATGCCCCGGCCAAGAAGCTTTCGCTCTATGCGGGTTTTTCCCATTGTGCTGCGAATACTAGGCTAAGGCAAGCAACAAAAGCAGCCCACAGAACCGACTCTGATTTCACAGCGACTGCTATGCTTTCGCAGAGGTTTTCAGCTTGGCGCAAACCGCACTTCGCTTCTGCTTCCTCAGCAAGGCTTTGGGTTTCGCTCTGTCGCGACCTTGTTTTCCCGGGCTCCAAGTTCGCGCCCGGGGTTCACCTTGCTAAGCCGAAATAAGCAGACACATTCACAACCCTGCAGCAGCGTGCGTGGCCTAGCATGACACTCTATGCCTATTACCATCTCCTGGCGTAGGTAAGGCTTTGCCTTTTGCTCCGGCGCTCGGCAGAATCGGGGTCTAGGCCAGTGCATTCACCACAGGAGAGAAGAGGCGACAGGATATCAGATTTGGTTTTGGGGAGGCTGCTGCTGCTTGCCTAAGCGAGTCTCCGCAGCATGTGGAAGATACCCGCATGGAGCGAAATACTCTTTGCCCTAGCATCCTTTCTGCCTGAGAGAGAAGCATGGTTGCACACGTCTGTCAACGCGCTCCCCAGGAGCAATTTTGTGGAAGGAACAGCACGCAGCCCCCGGGAAGAGAAGGATCCCTTGGCCTTGGGGTCTAGAAACGCTCGGGAAGCAGAATAGCCTGCCGAGGCACGAACAGCAGGCCATGAGAAGACAAGTGTCCTCTGCTCACTGTGCGGAGAGATTGAAGCCTGGCTGCTAAGGAGACATGAGGGGAAGACAAGGGCATGGGTGCGTGCTCCACTCTGAGGAAGGAGTCTGGGCAGAAGGCAGGCCTGTCCTGTGCCTCTTGTCCCAAGGGGAAAGCATTTTTTTGGCCACCTGTCCCAAGGGCAGACTTGGCCTTGACACCAGGTGCCATACCCGGAACTCGCAGAAACAACCCCATGGAGAAACGTGCAGTCAGATGCCCTCTTCCACCAAGATGTGGCAGCATTGTGGGTGGCCGGGGGTGTGCCGGGGAAAGAGTGGAGACAGTCCCCACCGTTCCCCATCCCAGTGCTCAGGCCCTGTGCAGGGATCCTGTTGCCTCCTCTCTCCTGTGGTGAAGGCACTGGCCTTGACCCCGAGTCTGCCCGAGCGCCGGAGCAAAAGGCAAAGCCTTACCTACGCCAGGAGATGGTAATAGGCATAGAGTGTCATGCTAGGCCACGCACGCTGTTGCAGGGTAGTGACTGTGTCTGCTTAGTTCGGCTTAGCAAGGTGAACCCCGGGCGCGAACTTGGAGCACTGGAAAACAAGGCCCAAGAGGCACCAGCTCTCCCGCGGCACTTCTTTCCTTCCACGACAGAGCGAACGACCAAAGCCTTCCTGAGGAAGCAGCAGCGAAGTGCGTTTCGCGCTAAGCTGAAAACCTCTGCGAAAGCATGGCCGTCGCTGGGAAATCAGAGTCGGTTCTGTGGGCTGCTTTTGTTGCTTGCCTTAGCCTAGTATTCGCAGCACTTTTGGAGAAACCCGCATAGAGCGAAAGCCTCTTTGCCCGGGCATCCCCTCTGGGAAAGCACAGCATTCTTTGGGAAATCAGAGTCGGGTCTGTGGGATGCTGCCTGCTGCTTGCCGGAGCTAGTCTCCACAGCACGGTGTAATAAACCCGCATGGAGCGAAATCCTCTTTGCCTGGGCATCCCCTCTGCATGGGAGAGATGCATGGTTGCACACGTCTGTCACTGCGCTCCCCAGGAGCAAGTGTGGGGAAGGCACAGCACACTGTCCCTGGGGAAGAGAAGGAGCCATTGGCCTTGGGGTCTGGAAAATTGAACAGCCACATGCAGAAAATGAAATTGGACCATCCTAACACCATACATTATAATCGACTGGAAATGGATGAAGAAGCATAATGTGAGAAAGGAATCCATCATAGTCCTTGAGGAGAGAACAGGTAGCAACTTCTTTGACCTCAGCAGCAGCAACTTCTTCCTAGGAACATCGCGAAAGGCCAGGGAAGCAAGGGCAAGAATGAACTATTGGGATTTCATCAGATCCAAAAGCTTTTGCACTGCAAAGGAAACAGTTAACAAAGCCAAAAGATCACTGTCAGAAGTTATCTGGGAGAAGATATTTGCAAATGACATACCAGATAAAGGGCCAGTATCCAAAATCTATAAAGAGCTTATCAAACTCAACACCCTAAAAACAAATAATCCAATGAAGAAATGGGCAGAGGACATGAACAGACATTTCTGCAAAGAATACATCCAAATGGCCAACAGACACATGAAAAAATGCTCCACATCACTCGGCATCAGGGAAATACAAATCAAAACCAGAATGAGATACCACCTCACACCGTTCAGAATGGCTAAAATGAACAAGTCCGTCAATGACAGATGCTGGCGAGGATGTGGAGAAAGGGCAACCCTCCTACACTGTATGTGGGAATGCAAGCTGGTGCAACCACTCTGGAAAACAGCGTGGACGTGCCTCAAAAAGCTGAAAATAGAACTACCCTATGACCCAGTGCTTGTAGTACTGGGTATATACCCTACAGATACAAACGTGGCATTCTGAAGGGGCACATGCACCCAAATGTTTATAGCAGCAATGTCCACAATAGTTAAACTATGGAAAGAAACTAAATGTCCTTCAACAGATGAATCAATAAATAAGATGTGGTATATATGTTCAATGGAATACTATGCAGCCATCAAAAGAAATGAAATCCTGCTATTTGTGATGACGTGGATGGAACTAGAGGGTATTATGCTTGGAGAAATAAATCAATCTGAGAAAGACAACTATCATATGATCTCCCTGATATGATGAAGTGGAGATGCAACATAGGCAGTTTCGGGCGTACGAAAAGAAAAATAAAAAAAAGATGGTATTAGGAGGGAGACAAACCATAAAAGACTGAATCTCACAAAACAGACTGAGGGTTGCTGGGGGGAGGTGTGTTGGGAGAGGATGGTGGGGGTATGGACATTGGAGAGGGCAGGTGCTATGGTGAGTGATGGTGAGTGCTGTGAAATGTGTAAACCTGGTGATTCACAGACCTGTACCCCTAGGGATTAAAACACATTATATAAAAAATTTTAAAAAATAATTTAAAAAACCCATTAAAGAAAAAACACAGATTGCAAGCCCAGAGCTAATCTCATATTCAATCAAAACTTTTGAAAGTTTTCCCCTTAACGATCAGAAGAAAGACAAGTGTGTCCATTTTCACTACTCTCATTTGACACAGTAGTGGATGTCCTAGCCAGAGAAACAAGGAACACAAAGAAACAAGAGTCTCCAAAAAAAAAAAAAAGGAAGAAGTAAAATTTTCTTTTTTTGGATAACATGAACTTACATGTTAAAAAATCCTAAAAAATTCACAAAAAATTTGAATAAACAAATTTAGTAAAATTACCAAATACAAGATCAATATATAAAAGAAAAGAATTTTGTTTTGTTTCTTTTTTTATGGACTGCTTCCCAGTTTGTCATGTCATCCTTGTTCAGTGATCACGCTAATCTTCTCTGCATCATTCCAATTTTAGTATATGTGCTGCCAAAGTAAGCACAAGACAGGAGCATTTTAACATTCTAATGATGAACTATCTGAAAAAATAAAGAAAACAATCTAATTCACAATAGCATCAAAAATAATAAAATACTTAGGAATAGATTTAACTAAGAAGATGAAACATCTGTACTCCATAAACTATGACATTGATAAAGAAATTGAAGGTGACAGAAATGGAAAGATAGCTCATATTTATGAATGGTAAGAATTAACATTGTTAAAATGTCCATACTACCGTAAACCATCTGTAAATCCAATTCCTATCAAAAATCCAATGTTAGGGGCGCCTGGGTGGCTCAGTGGGTTAAGCTGCTGCCTTCGGCTCTGGTCATGATCCCAGGGTCCTGGGATCGAGCCCCGCATCAGGCTCTCTGCTCAGCAGGAAGCCTGCTTCCTCTTATCTCTCTGCCTGCCTCTCTGCCTGCTTGTCATCTCTCTCTGTCAAATAAATAAATTAAAAATCTTTAAAAAAATCCAATATTATTGTTTTACAGAAGTAAGTAAAGAATCCTAAAGTTTATATGAGACCATGAAAGACAACAAATAATCAAAGCAGTTCTGAGAAAGAATGAAGAAGGGAGATTACACTTCTTGATTTGAAACTATACTACAAAGCCCTCATGCTCAAAACAATAAAGTATACTGGCATAAAAACAGACCAATAAACAAGTAGACAGAATTGAGAGTCCAGAAATAAATCCTTTCATACAGTCACCTAATATTTGACAGGGGCCAACATATGTAATGGGGAAAGATAGCCTGTTCAATAAATGATATTTAAAACTGAATAGTCACATAAACAGTATGAAAAGGGAACCTTATATCACTCATAAGTCTGAACTTGAAATAGATTAAAGACTTAAAGGTGATGCATGAAACTAAATTTCCTAAAGGAAAACATAGGAAAAATTCTCCTTGACATTGGTCTTGCCAATAGTTTTTTGGATACCAGACTAAAAACACAAGCAAAAAAAGCAAAAATAAATAAATGGTATTACATCAAACTAACGTTTCTGCATTGCCAAAAAAAGGGAGAGAGAATGAAAACACAATCCACAGAATGTAAGAAAATACTTACGAATCTTATATCTGAAAAGAGGTTAATAACCAACAGATACAAATAGAAAAAAATATATGATTAAAAAAATAGCAAAAGGATCTCAATAGACTTTTTTTTTCAAAAAAGTTATATAAATGACCAACAGGAGCATTAAAAAGTGCTCAACGTAAAAATCTCAGGGCAAAGTCCTTATGTTGTTGTTGTTGTTGTTTACCTCTGAAAAACACAGCAAGATATTAGAATATATACTACCAAAAAATTGAAACTAACCAATTTTGGTAAATATTGGGGAAAACGGGGAACTTATGCACTGTAATAGGGATATAAATTTGTATGGAAAACAGTATGGAGATTATTCATATTATTAAAAGTAAAATTACCATATGATTCAGTAATCCCACTTCTAGGTATCTATCTAAAGGAAACGAAGTCACTGTTCAAAGACATATCTGCACTCTTATGTTTATTATAAAATTATTAACTCTAAGCAAGAGATGGAAATAACTTCAGTATCCATTAATGGATGAAAGAATAAAATAAGTATGGTAAATATATACTACGGAATACTACTTAACCATGAAAAATTAAGAAATACTGCCATTTACAACAGCATGGATGGATCTTGAAGGTATTATACTAAGTGAAATATTTCAAAGATTTTATATATTTTTTAATTTTATGTATTATGATATCCCTTACATACAGAATCTGAGGAAAAGGAAAACTAATGGAAACTTAGAGTTGAGTTGACAAGGGGTGAACCTGGGGTGGAGTAAGGTGGTCCAAGGGTGCAAACTTGCAACTATAATATGAAAAAGTTCTGGGGATCTAATGTACAGCATGATGATCATAGTTAATAAAATATACATACTTTTTTTATTGTGCTTCCCTTTATTAAACTTTGCATATATCACATTCTTACAAGTTGAAAGTTTATAGCAATCTTGTATAAAAAAAGTCTGCTGCCACCATTTCTCTAACAACATTTGTTCATTTTGTGTCTCTCTGTCACATGTTGGTAATTCTTGCAATATTTCAAGTTTTTTACATTATTATTGTATTTGTTATGGTGAACTGTGATCAGTAATTATGACCCACTGAAAACTCAGAACTAGTTTACTTAATGTATATACATTGTTTTTCTTTAAAAACATAATGCTTTTGAACAGTACAGTATAGTGTCTATTTTTTATATGCACTGGGAAACCATAAAAAATAATAATTTGACTTAGTTTATTGAGATAATCACTTTATTGAGGCGGTCTGGAACAAAACCCACAAGACCTCTGAAGTTTATCTCTACTATACTATATACATAAAAGTTGCTAAGAGAGTAGATCTTAAAATTCCTTACGATACATGCATAAAAATCAGTGGCAACTATACGAGATAGTAGATGTATTAACATTTTTGTGTAGATTATATTGCAATAAAGATGTATACCAATTTATCAAATTGTACAAAATTTACACAATGTTAAAAGTTTGCAATGTTATAAGAAATCATTTCTTAAATTTACAAATATGTCGATTTTTTTCAATAAAGCTGGAAAAAACTTTTTGTAGAATTAATCTATTTTTCAAAAAAGGAAGTAAGGCAGTAGAAACTGCAACTAACTCTGAAATAATAGAATGTAAAATCCATTTTTGTTATATACACTGTGACAAAAACTATTACTTAGTTTACAATGGAGGAGTACTTATGAAGCATGAAGGATGGTCTATAAAAAAGGCTGAAAGAGCTCAGTTTTAAGGTTTAAATTTAAAATCTTCTTTTGAAATACTAAACTGACCACCCAGTGTTCCAAACATCAATGTCTTAACTGCATGAATTTATTTCATACAACTCTATAATCTAGTTTCATAAGAAAGCAGCATGCAAAGTTTGAATAAGACAGACTTGCTTAAGTTTATGTTCAACAGTAAAGGATACCTCCTTAAAAACAAATAGAAGAAAAATCAGCATATTTATTATGATAATTATTATTCATAAGGAGATTCATATTGAATTAGGGAATATATATCCTCAGAGGGGGTAAAGTAAAATGAAATTTATGTTGGTAAATGTGTCTAATAATAGTCAATACAATGCCTCAATATAAATGAATATTACCATTTTGAACAATTTAATTACTATTACTAGAATTATTATAAGTATAAAAATAGCTATCATTTTAGCATGGAATATGAGACTCTCATGCTCCATGCTTCATCACATCCACACAACAACGCTGCATAATAAGTATTATCATCACCATTTCATGGGTGAAAAAACTGAGGCTAACACATTTAGATAACTGGTTTATGATTACATGGGTAGCAAAAATGCATCACACTAATTTAGGCTTTATGATTTCAGAATTGTACTCTTTCCACTGCACATTCTATTACTCTGTAAATACTTGGCCTGTTTTCATTTGGTTCTTTAATTTTATTCATGTGGTGATGGCTTAAAGCTTCCTTTAAAGGAAGCTTAAAAATTTCATTTAACCAAAAGCTCCCAAGAATTAAAAATGCCACGGATCTAATGTAGACATGGATATCATTAGTTAATGGGTAACTATATATTTTCCACCCTAGTGAGATAACAATCAGAGTATTTTTCTAAGTTTTAGTCTCTCAGTGTTAAAAAGCACTTTGTTAAAATAGAAATATTTAGACAAAGGTGATCAAAAGTCTGAATCAGGTCACCTTAAGGTAAATATTAGGAACCTGAGGAAACAAATGGAGATTTGAACACTGAGCTATGATATAATGAATGGTTTCAAGTATTTAGTAGAGTATAGAAAAGCCCTTTAAAGCCTGGTCTTAGCCTAGCATTGCAGCTTCTGGGATATCTGTCTATCTATCATCTATCTATCTAGATATAAATTTGAAAACTTTTTTAACTTAAAGATTTTGAGAAATAGAACATAATCAGCACCATAGAAGATCTGTTTCTGATAACAACCTAGCCCCTCCTCCCAGTTTGTTAATATTCTCTCTTATTTAATGTAACATTGTGCAAATAGACCACTACTGATCTGCCGTTATGAATGAAATAGCTATAATCATCTGTTTGCATATCCTGGTGAAAATATTCATTTAGTTCCATGTTGTATTTCTAGGAATGGACCAAATTTTTATTTTTATTTTTAAGTTTTCTAAATATTGTCCAACTTACCTCAAATGTTTTTATTATGGGCACTTTCATTCTTTCACATTCTTGCAAGGCAATTTTACTGTTGCCCAATATGGTAAGTGTGTAATAGTATGTCATTTTAGGTTTTAATTTATTTTTAATTTAATTTAATTTAATTCCAGATTCATAATAAAGATAAACAGTTTTTACCTATGAGTGGCCATTTGGATTACCCTTTCTGTAAAGTACATGCTCAAATCTTTTGATATCTTAACACTGTGTCATACTGACTTCTTTAATAGTAGATTTTCTGAATGAACTTTTAGCTGTGTAGGTCTTCTCTATTTTATTTTGAACTTGTTTTCATTTCAAAATCTTTATATTTATTTTCATAATCTGCTTTTATTTTGCTTTGTCTATTATCTATCTATCTATCTATCTATCTATTTATTTGCAAGCAAGAGAGAGTGAGCAAGTGAGAGTTCAGGGAGGGATAGAAAAAGAAGGGAAAAGAATCTTAAGCAGGCTCCAGGCTCAGCACAGAGCCCAACTCTGGGCTCTATTTCACAACCATGACATCATGACCTGAGCCAAATTGAAAGAGATAAAATAAAATTAAGGTGTTAAAAAAAAAGGAAAAAGAATTGGAGGTTTAATTAAGTGAGCCACCCAGGCACCCCTGTGGTATCTTAAATTAGCTGTCATATCTTTAAAGTTCTAGAGTATCCATTTGGTTCATTTATAAAACCTTTCTCAATATGATTTTTAGTGTCAGCTTTTTGTTCAATTTGCTTCCCCTCTCATTTCTTTGAGCAGAGTAATCAAGCCATTTTACAATCTTTATTGATCATTTTAACATCATACTTAATCCCATTTTGTCTATCAAATCTTGTTAATGGTTTTTCTTTGTGTGCTTTGTTACATTTTGCTATGTTCAAGACATTATATTTGAAACTCTTATTGAGTAGGGATAATTAAGAGCTATAATAACGGTATGGTCCTCCTTGGTAGGATTTTCTCTTATATCTGAGACTCTACAAGACAATCATACTCCAAATTCAGTGATTGGCTTTCTCAGTTTACACAGAAGGCAAGGTAGGCTATAGTCTTATTTCTGCTTCTCCTTGTGCTTTGGGGATCTCAACTTAAATTTGGGTTGTACCAAAGTCCTCAAATTTGATTGCTGCTGGATTTGTTTCTCTAGTATCAAGAGTCTATGAACAACACAGCTCAGTGTGTTTTAGCAGTTTCAAATGCTCTCATAGCTAAAATGGCTTCAGGGCATATATCTCTAGGCTCTCATTGTATTTCGTATTTTGGCCCAGTAATCCCTCACTTATTTTTATAATCATTCTGATATTTTTAACTTTAAAAGCTATTTTGTCTGGATTTTTAGTTGTCTTAAGTAGGAGTTTTTAGATCACCATTACTAGAAGCAACAACAAATATACATGAAAATATCTGCAGTAGTTTATCACATCTTTATGGCTTTGAACTTCCATAAGCTGAGGCATCCTTCTCTAATCACTTAGGCAAACTCCAATTTAACCTTTAATACAACCCAAGAATTGCTTCATTTAAGAACATGTTCAGGGATGACTCTTCCCCACTGTTCTTACCAACATTCCCACACACTCTTTGCTACCCACACCTTGTTTATGAACTTTCGTTAGGTATATCAGCGTGACCAGAATTTTGCTCTATTGTATTTTTGTCCTTTAGAGCTTTAATTAAATATGAATTCCATAGAAAGTCTGTCCCTTTTCTTTCAAACCTGGGTTAGTTATTTCTTCTCATTCTTTGTCAGAAGTTACTTTATTAGAGAAACTTATAGCTCTATTGTGACTTTGGAGCCTTTACAGTTTTTCGACTGGAAAAATCACCCATCCCTGAGATTTTTACGCAGCTTCCTAGCTGATATTATTCAGAAATCTGTTCAAAACAGACTTTTTCAGGGAGGCCCTTTCGGACCACTCAGTTAAAAAACCTCTTCTCAATCACTGCTCTTTTAAAAATGTGCTTATTTAGTTCAAATATGCATCTCTATTAAAGAAAAAGCAGTACGATTTTTTTTTTTAAAGTTGGCTTACCTATTATCTATCTCTCCCATTAAAATGATTCCTCTGGCCTGGGGTTTTGTTGTGCTCATTTTAGGCCAGGCACTCAATAAATTGTCACTGAATAATTGAATTGTTTGACTCCCTTGCTAGATTCTCAACTTCATGAGGCCAAGGATTGTTCTATTCAGTCCTTCTTTATCCTCAATGTCTGTTATATTGCAGTCACTTACGTGACTAATGGGAAAAATCACAGAAAGAAAGAGTTAAAACTACAGAAAAACCCTGTAGGTTCAATAACACAAAGCTTTCTAAAATTATTTAGCCCAGGAATTGAATACTGGCTGCACTTTTGATTTTTTTTAAATGGTATTGAATTTAATTTAAATGGAAATACTGGAATGGTAGAATAATAAAAAAATTATAAAAGCAACTTGCTCCTTAAAGTAAGAATTATATAGGGCATCTCTTCTAGAAGCAAAATTTTCAAATGTCAAACATCTGAAAGCATAGAAGGAGAAGTAAGAGTGTGAATTGTACTTCAATGCTCTTTTCTTTATATTCAGCAAACAGCTTCATTCACACACCTTTCCAATTTTTTCAACTCTTTTGACAAAGCCTTCAGAGGAGTTACTGCTGATGACAACCATCACAGCCTAACAGGAGAAATTTTATAAAGAAAAATAATAGCATGTTTTTCCCAAATTGTTAAGGATATGGTGAAGCTCTGTCGGATTCAAAGGAGGAATGTGCAATTCCATGCTATATATAATAATAACTTGTTTTAATAGTGGCTTTGCAATTTTTCAGATATATCCATTTACTGAAACCACTATCAAATAAACAAAAACAAAGAAATGAACAGGGGTTCGAGACAGAAATTATCTAATCTAAAAATAGCACATGTTCACAGAATACACAACACATATCCCAAGTACTACTATAGGTTTCAAGTAATAGTCAAAACAATAGTAAAAATGATTCAGACCACACCAGTCAAATCATAAATGGGACCTTAACTGTAAATCCTTATCTTTAGATCAAAGCGGGTAATTGGGGGCTGAAGATACATTATAGAACTAATATGTTATAGAACTCCTCTGAAATGAGTCATTTATTCCATCACTTTTCCTGCACAGCTGCTGACCCATGTTTTGGTTCCTGGAAATAGCTGCTACCCTGTCATACTTCTTAAAAGCACATATATTGATAACTCTACTCATTCCTCCATTCTCTGTGACTGTCACTGTGTTAAAATGTGGAGTCAGCTGACTCACTTGTGATGGTAATAAAGTAGATGAGTTTGCAAAGTATTTTGTTATTTCTAAAAATGCAAAAACCAAATTACATTGAAATCATAAGGGGTGTTTCAGGGAGAGCTGTCGGATGTGGTTTCTTGTGTAATCCACAGAGATTAGCTCCAACACATATTTAAACTCTCCTCTAGGAGCAACCTTAGTGGTAAAGCAAGAAGATAAACAGATGTAAACACACCCTGGCACAAAATTATCACTTATGTTTGGCTTCCTAGTCTCCTCGTGTTACTTATTTATCTTAACTTCTCTCTGAAATCAGGGAACACAGAATCTCAATCAGTTGACATTTTTCTACTGAATTACCCAATAGTCTGATCATACCCCAAGACTTTTTTAAATTATTTCACTCATAATCCCAAATCTGCTTTGCTTCCTCATCTTAGTACACTGTAATTTGATTTCAAAATGAGGACAGTTGTCAGTAATGCCACATTCGTTCATCTATTTTACAATTCCATGTGCTTATAACTATGAAGATATGTTAATAACATCCATTCCAATAAGCCACCCTAAATTTATTATCATGAAACAAGACCTCAAGAAAGAGAATTCAAAATCATCCATGTATTTGCAACTTATTGCAATAAAGCCTTTATCAATAGACTTCCCTGTGCACATGGTGGTCAAATTGCTGGTGAAAACCAGCCAGATCTATTACAAGCTTTCTCATGGCTTCTAGGTAACCCAAGTGAGCCTTTATTGATACTGGGAAGGGATAAAGCAGGGAAAGGATAAACAGTGCTGTAAGAATTGGCTAGACAAAAGTAATGACTCTCATTACAAAGTGAGTATTTTAAAGCAAAAGAGCCTGTTGGGAATATTGTTTTATAAAATAGTGGTTTTTTTATTAACTTTTTAAAATTCAATTAGGTAACATATAGTGTACCATTAGTTTCAAATGTAGATTTCAGTTATTCATCCATAGCATATAATAGCTAATGCTCAGTACTTACTGTGATAGCTTCTTGAAAGCAGAATTTTAACCCACTGAGCCACCCAGGCGCCCTTGAAAGCAGAATTTTAGATCACATTTTCTGATTACTTCCATGTCGTACAACACTTTCCTGCTAGCAACCTTCAAAACATACTGTTTGTTAGAGGAATTTCTTTAATAATAAATAAATAGAAATTTATTTAAATTTATAAATATATAAAATAAATAGGAATTTATTTAAATTTATTTAAATATTGCACACTGTTTCATTGTTCATAAATAAGGTGATGATATTATAGCCATTAGTTGGTAGCACTGATATATCACTTTCTTTTTACTTCTCAGTGCATTCTCTTTACACAAAATAGATATATATTTTAAAAGAATCTGAATCTGTGGCAAACTTGTAAAAAACCCTATACAGTAAAGTTTATCATTTTAAGTAATCTCAATTATCTTCCTCAATTGTGATAGTATATCCTTCTATCTAGGCCAGATATTGTATGAGGGATTTGAAAAGACATACTTTTCTAAATTTCACTTTTCTCATCTGCAAAATGCTTATCATATCCTACAATAAAATACACTTACAATTTTTTGATGAAAATTTATTTATTTATTTTAAGATTTTATTTCTTTATCAGAGAGAGTGGGCGAGAGAGCAAGCACAGGCAGACAGAATGGCAGGCAGAGGCAGAGGGAGAAGCAGGCTCCCGGCCGAGCAAGGAGCCCGATGCGGGACTCGATCCCAGGACGCTGGGATCATGACCTGAGCCAAAGGCAGCTGCTTAACCAACTGAGCCACCCAGGCGTCCCTTTTGATGAAAATTTAATCTGTATAAACAATATATTTGCTGTAATGCGTGGTTCATGGAAAACATCTTATTTAATTATAAGCAACAACAGTATTAGAAATTAAGTAAATGTGTCTATAATATTTAAAGTTTTAACACATAATTCCACTGCTTTGCCTTATTTTCTCAAATCCCTTTACCACTTTCACTGACAGAGTTAAATGTACTTTTTCTACTAGTAGCCAGCTCTTTGTCTTTTGTCAGAAAGATGCCCTTGTGAATTATTTATAACAGAGATATTAGCAATAATAATAATAATAATAAATAGCAATGAAAATGTTAAAAAAAAGTTTTCTTAACTAATTAGGGTTCTTAGACATCAATTAGAGGAACCACCTCGGGCAAGCAAATTAATCTGCAAGACATTCCCAGAATTAACAAGTCAGTCAGATACAGGGTTGTCCGTAGACTGAAAGGTGAAGCAAAAGGACTAGGTTTGGAAAATAGGTAAGGACAGTGAAAAAAGTGATCAAATTTTGGGGCAAAATAAATTCTTAGGTGTCCTTTCAATGGAGTCCTGTTCATTATGTAGCAGAAACTCTAGAGATTATCTCAATCCATTGGAGTCACCCCGTTTATTAGCTTGCTATTGACAAAGTTATTTACAAACTGTAGAGCAAGAGGTTATAATGGAGAAAACTGATGGTAATGCACAGGATTCTTGTTAACAATAATGCAAGTTAGTGATTTTTCATTAGAAAACATAAATTCTATAACCCAAATTATGGGCCCAGAGCACTTCTGCTGCACAACTCTGCTTATATCCCAAATAACCATGTGAACTAGTTTTAATATCTGCTTCTCTTATTAATTTTTGAATAAAAATTCTTGACACAAGTATTTTATAATTGTGTGATAACCATGCATTTAATTTCTTGGAGAACGAAACACACTTTAGCATAACTAGGTTCGTTCACAGAACCAGCCTTGATAACACACTTCTATATGTTAGAAATGATGTAATAAATGTAGAATATTGGGCACTTGTTTGGTATTCTTTGCCATGTTTTGCACTATCTAAAAAGAGATCAGTGAACTTGGACTGGAGTTAGTAGACATGGAAGAAAATAAAATATTACAGAGAAGAATACTCTGTGGTCCACAACCTAAACGGGCTGGGATTCCCATCATTTGGATCCCTGTAGCTTTACAAAAGTCAATTAAATTTTTGTATCTCCGATTAAAGTTGATTCCCCAGTACTTTTTCAAACATATCTTGTAAAGTATTGTTTCCCAGAAAAAAAGGGATTTTGCACATGTATCTGCCTTTGTCTCTGGTCATGATCTCAGTCAGGATCCTGGGATCGAGCCCCATTTCGGGCTTCCTGCTCATTAGGGAGTATATTTCTCAGTCTCTCTCTGCAGCTACATCCCCCTGCCCCACTCATGCTCTCTCTCTCTCTCAAATAAATAAATACAATCTTTAATTTTTTAATTAAAAATAAGATAAATAAAATAAAATAAAAAGTCTGGTCTTACTGCCCCATTTAGCTCCTTTTGTTTTTTTGAGTTGTATTTAAAGCAGCATGAGAGAACATGAGGCTCTCAAACTTTAAAAAAAAAAAGGAAAAAATTGAGTTTTGTTAGGATTTAAGATCTTGTCTGCTAGACAAAAACGTTGGCTTTGTTAACATGTGAAAATCAACAAAAGAGAATAAGATCGAATTCTAATAATTTTTGTAGAAATTAAAAATTTCCTCCAACCCAATTACATACAGACCCATTAAGTAAATTCATTCCAATGTCCCAAACCAACCTTTTCTAATAGTAATGCATCTGTGTAAACAGGGTCAACCCAAGGAATAAATAAATATTATTATTTTTTTTCCTGTCTCTTCCACAGTCACATCTGGGTATATTGGTAGCAAGCCAATTATCTATCTTATAAGACATGATATCATAAGGAAGGTTATTCTGTCCATTTGGAACAACTGAAAATCATTGTAATTTTATCTTGGTGCAGTAACTTGAGATGGCACAGTGTGGGTTATGAATATATTTTATTTTTTTTACTGGGAAGAAGAGATTATAGAGATATTGGTTATCCAAGAGAGACTGACAGGTGTTGATAGTTGCCAGGTCAATATCCATCTACTCTTTCCTTTAATATCAGAAAGCACTGAGGGATTGACAACAAGGAAACTTAAAACAACATCAAATATTTTATTGTCTCTTTTCTAGTTACATTGTAACCTTATGACAAAGTATCAGTCGTACAAGATATCATTCTCTTTTACCTCTATCTTTCTGCCAGAAATGTGGGCTTAATAGTGAGAACTCCAACAGCAATTTTTGCAACTGTGAATAAAAAGCCATGAAAACCTCTAAGATAGTTCACTTGACTTTCTTAAGACTCTGAACCAACACATTACATTTTTGCAACTGTGAATGAAAAGCCATGAAAACCTCTAAGATAGTTCACTTGACTTTCTTAAGACTCTGAACCAACACCAGAAAACACTCTCTGTAGTCTTCTTGTTAAATGAAAAATATGGTTAAACCACTTTTGACAGTCTACTACCTACAGCAAACTGTAAATCTTAATTGAAATATGTCCTCTCAGCTGTGCTTAAGCAACTGAGTCCTGAGCTTTTTAGGTTTTCAGTCTGAAAGAGTACACCTCGGGTGCTCTGAAAGGGAAGAGAAAGGACACCCTGTTCTCCATATAAATTAAAGAAGAGAAATCTGTGCATTTAAGTGGGCCATATAAAATTTATCAAGCAATTATCTCCTAACTCCTTCCTATCCAAATTACCTGATATGCTCTCCCTACTCCTTTATTCCACGTTACTGCCTTTTCCAGGATTCTGTATCACATCACAGCATGTCTTCTGTTATTTCCTTCTTGCAAGCTAGTTTTGTTTTCTCCATCTAAAAAAATCAACAATCATTGTGTATTTCAATTCCCATTTTCCTCAAATGCATTGATTCTTCTTATCTATTACTCTTTTCTCATACTCAGTGTCTTTGTCTTTATGGGGTTTGTACTTTGCTTTTCCCCATTCTTTACTGCCATTATATAATCAAATCTAATAACTTCTTAGAGAAAGTTAAAAATTCCTGCATAGCCACACGTGAACACAAAGTCACTGATTTTTAGCAAACCTATAAGATAGTCAGACATCCATTCAATTTCTTTTTAAGATTTTATTTATTTATTTGACAGAGAGGGATGAAAAGCAGGCAGAGAGGCAGGCAGAGAGAGAGGAGGAAGCAGGCTCCCTGCTGAGCAGAGAGCCTGATTTGGGGCTCGGTCCCAGGACCCTGGGATCATGACCTGAGCCGAAGGCAGCGGCTTAACCCACTGAGCCACCCAGGCGTCCCTCCATTCAATTTCTTAACTGAGTCCCAAATGCATCCTGACTTCTAACCTAAACCTAAGTTCTACTTCTTACACGTTGTTATATGACCAAATTCTTTCAGTTCAGTATTTTGTAACATTTAAATATTAGTCAATTGATGCTTTGTTTGTGTATTTCTATGAAAATAATTTGAATACTGTAGATTTATTGTTATATTTATAGATTTATAATCAAAGTTTCATCAGTTGAAGTTTTTGGAATTTTCAGATATAATGATTAACCTAAAATGATACTGCCTCAAATCTCTCTGATATCAAGGCCCAACTCCTGATTATAGCCAAACCTGTGGTGGATAGTTCCATGGGAAATTGCAGTTACTTAACACTGATAGGATCTCATGTTCTCTCTCTCATTTTGGAATGTCTCCAACACAACCCAAAAGTGTAGGAGAGTTAATGTCCTCTGAGGACAGCTCTCAGTGAAGTGGAAATAAGAACCATAGGTAAAATTGTCAGTTTTCAGGTCTTCATGAGGACAACTTAAAGAAGTTTCTCAGGACCTTTCAGTAAAAGCAAGCCTTCATTTTCTATCCACAACAATTATATCAACAATGTACCTCTTTGACAAAGTTGCTTCTTCACTGTATCACTTTCCCATTCTTTTCTACCTTGGATAATCTCCCAGATAAACTAACAGTACTCAAATCCTTTGTCCTACTCTTTGCTCTCAGGATAAATGGAGCCAAAAGACTTAGATTAATATCAAGTTCTGAATGGGATCTTAGAGCTATTTCTGTCCAGATTTTCATAAACATAGGGACCTTTGAATTATCAGGCTATAAATAAGTTCTAAATGGAGGGGGCAAAAGCAAAAAGTAGAAATTTTTATGTTTGATTTTTAATCATGATTAATTGACTTTATTGATTATTAAAAATACTAACATTATATGGGGCGCCTGGGTGGCTAAGTGGGTTAAGCCGCTGCCTTCAGCTCAGGTCATGATCTCAGGGTCCTGGGATCGAGTCCCGCATTGGGCTCTCTGCTCAGCAGGGAGCCTGCTTCCTCCTCTCTCTCTCTCTGCCTGCCTCTCTGCCTACTTGTGATCTCTCTCTGTCAAATAAATAAATAAAATCTTTAAAAAAAAAATAAAAAAATAAAAAAATAAAAAAAAAATAAAATAAAAAATAAAAATACTAACATTATAAAAGTGTGGATCTTTGTAAAACAATGTCTTAATGTAAGAAAGAAGTTGCATAGTCCTTTTGAGAATATTAAACCAAGTGTTCAGGTGCCATCTAATTTCTTGTTTAATCCAGAACTTTGGTGTGCATCATCTTGAGGAATAGGATTTTGAAGTCCAGACAGACTAACAGAAAACTGATCCAAATGTGTGTGTTTATATTTCTGCTTTTGTTGTAAAAATCAAAGTGTGATTGCTGGTTTAAAATGGTAAAACTAATAATGTTCATGGACTCGATTATAAATTTTCTAATTGTATGGGAAGAATCCAACAAAGATAGAATTAATTGATTTGCAAATCCTCAAAGAGCTACAGGATCAGGTAGTGGTATGTTCTGATTCAACAGCATCATAATGCAGCATTTTATATGTGTGGCTAATAGATATTTTCATGAATGTTTGCTAGCTAGTCAGCCAATACAGAGAAATATTAGGTAGGGTAATTACTCACAGTTGTGTTTAATATAATGAGAGAAAATTATCAAATGGCACTAATAATAATAATCCTATAGCAGGCTAAATAATTCAATGATAATTACAAGTATTAATCTAGCTTTCTTCCCTGATTATGACTCTTCTCTCCTTTATCATAATGGGAGTAGCACATTGTCTGCAATGAATTGTGAAAACCCAGCAGTGACTTTGGCAGTGAAGGCCTCCCATCAATTTTGATAGGTTAAAAGGATTCTGGTTGGTCTTGAGCAAATGTGTCAATTTTTTTATTCTGTGTGTGTCATAAAAGAAAGAAGCAATAGTAAATTCTTGCTGTTATTCCATGGAGCCAATAAAATCATACTGCCAACAAGAGGCTGTTGACACCATAGGTGTAGTTAACTGTCTTGAAATACTACGCCTGGAAATAAAATCCTAATATTTCACATAACCTCTTTTTTTAAAAGAAACAAAACAAAACAAAACAAAACAACTATACTGCTTACATTTAGGGCCCTGCTGTTGTGTAACTATTTTTGAACATGTCTTCTGTAAGTGTATATATATATATATGTATATATATATACATATTTTTCTGTGCAATAAATTCATTTAGAGATAAATTTGGATTGCAAATTATTTTGGGGGAGGCGTGGTATTTGTGGCTAGTCTTACAAGTAAAAAGGACTAAAAGAAAGAAGAAAAACATTTTTTATTACAGCATATTTACATCTGTCCAAAGTACTTATCTACTATAATACTGACTAATGTATAATACTGTACACAAAGAAAGAAGCTAAATGAGTTATAATTCAGTCAGTGTATAGCTGGCCATTTTAAAACTTACCACTGAATCTTTCTGGTATGCAATGTGATATCTGGCAATCTGGTCCAGTTCATTACATCAGGTCATTTGTATGTTCTTATTACCATTTTGATAGCATAGCACATTTTATAACCCAGACATTTTACAATGGAACTATGATGCATGTATTTTCAAAAGTATAGACATACATGAAGCTATGAGGTCAAAAAAGATGAATGTCCGTAGTACCATATAGACTCAACAAATAAAAGTGTCCAAGGGTCTGAGTGTGACTTATGAATATTGTATAAGATTAGGCCAACATGTGGTTTTGATATAAATAATCTGTTCTTAAATTAGAATTACAATCGTTGAGTACAGTGTTGAAAATGGCAGATAGATTTTAGCTATCTTTGCTCACTAGGGAAAATGGAAAAATGTTTAGTTTGGTCAGATTTTCACTTAACTTCTGAAAAATCTTACGTTTGAGAGAACCCTTCTGAAATAAGAATCCTTAAAGACATAACCCCTTTGGCACAAGTTTTCAAGAAACTTGTTTGATGTTGTAGACAATTCTATGGCACACGTACTGTTCTAGATGTTTCATGCCAATAATATGTAAGCCATACCAAGGCTACATATACATATAGAGATGTTCCTCAGCTTACAAGGGGGCTATGTACAGAGAAACACATAAAAAATTGAAAATGCATTTAATACCCCTAAACAATCAAATATCATAGCTTACCTTAAGCTTATTTAAACATACTCAGAACACTTACATTTGCCTGCATTTGGGCAAAATCATCTTAAGCAAAGCCTATTTTATAACAAAGTATCAAATATCACATGCAATTTATTAAATATTACATTAAAAAAAGAAGAATATATATATTCTATATATATATTCTATATATAGAATGCTTGTAAGAATATCAGGTGTTCACCCCTGTAATCTTCTAGCTGACTGGGAGCTGTGGCTCACTGCCGCTGCCCAGCATCACAAGATGGCACCATATAGAACAAGAGTTTCAGGTGGGGACGCCTGGGTGGCTCAGTTGGTTAAGCAGCTGCCTTCGGCTCAGGTCATGATCCCAGCGTCCTGGGATCGAGTCCCACATCGGGCTCCTTGCTCCGCAGGGAGCCTGCTTCTGACACTGCCTTCCACTCTGTCTGCCTATGCTCGCTCTCGCTCACTCTCTCTCTGACAAATAAATAAATAAAATCTTTAAAAAAAAAAAAAAAGAGTTTCAGGTGGTAGGTGTTGTAAATTTTACCCAAACTGACATTGGTCAAACTCGTTTTTGTCATCATATATATCAAGTAGTTTTCTCGGGTTTATTTTTAGAATATCCTTGTATAATGAATATTTACACTGATATCTAGTATAAAAATCTTGCAATTTAACAGTAGAAACATTAAGATATTGAAAATCAATCTATTTCTTTAATTCATTGAAGACATTTTTGGCTTGTTTCCAGTACTTTCTTACTGGTTAAAAAGTGAATTTGAAGTAGTCTGGATTTCATTATTATATGGCACTTTCCCTTTGATGAATACAAAGACGATATTCTATATTAGCTATCTGAGAAGAATTTATTTTTTTAATTTTATTTATTTGTAAGAGAGAGAGTGAGAGAGAGCACAAGCAGGGGGAGCAGCAGGATGAGGGAGAAGCAAACTCCCGGCTAAGCAGGAAATCTGTTGCAGAACTGAGTCCCAGGACCCTAAGATCATGACCCGAGCTAAAGGCTCAGGCGTTTAACTGACTGAGCCACCCAGGTGTCCCAATCTGAGAAGAGTTCTGTATGCTATTCCTATTAATATGCAGTTTAAAGTCTAGGTAATTAACTTAATATTTTAGTGGCTATTGTATAGATAGCACTATGTTCCAGGCAGAGAGTAAGAAAGAAATATTAAATCAACCATATTCTATGCATTCTAAATGAAAATAATTAATCAATCATAATAAATCCTTCTATTTATCGAATATCAACTTATAAGCTTTCCTCCATATGAACAATGCCAAATACCAGAATAAAGGGTCATCTAATACAAATAAAGGATAGAATTAAAGAATTCTGGTAAGCCATTTAATTTTGAAAAATGGTGTTCTATTGTTGCTGAGTTGTGGTTTTCCGTTACATAATATCTGATAAGTGTAGAAGTAACATGAGTGTTACGTGAGATGAGAAATGGTATATAATTAAGATATTTTTAAAAGTACAGATAAATACAAATTTGTAAACATAGCATTATGGAGGAGTAAAAATAAATGATAGCTACACACTCTAAAGTGAATAAAACTTGGAAAGCTAATAGAGAAGTAAAACAAGGACAGTGCAAAAAGTATGGTACATTTTTATGAAGTTCAAACAAATTCTGTGAAACCATAGATAGACTTAAAGATACTATTATGTATCAAATATTGTAAAAATTAAGCAAGGAAATAGCAAACATAAAACAACCAAAGCATACAAACTTGGGTAGATACAAGAGGTGTGATCATGTTCTACTTCATAAAGAGATGAGTTAATAGATAAATACAAGTAACTAGACTTTTTAGAAGTTAATAAAACGTTGCCTGTTATTTCTTA
This sequence comes from Mustela nivalis, assembly GCF_964662115.1. NCBI lineage: Eukaryota > Metazoa > Chordata > Mammalia > Carnivora > Mustelidae > Mustela > Mustela nivalis. Next base: position 50,896 of record NW_028135703.1, read on the forward strand.
GTAATATAAAATATATGGTTTTCTAACAAAAACGTTTATCTTAAAAATATTTAAAAATAAATTTCAGGCTACTCCTAAGGTTATATTTACTTTTCCACTGTGGGAAAAGCTGGTTGTTGTAGTTGTAGTTGTTTGTTTGTTTTAGTCTCCTCCTAGTTTTTATTATTATAATGTGGAATGAGGAATGTTAGATTGAAAAGTGAATTATTTTATAGACAAAAATCATTACTTGATTCACCTCCTGGTACAGCAGATGGCACTCCTGAAAATATGCCCTTTTGCCTTATGGAAGAGTAACAGTTATGCTTACTTCTGAAACATACTTGGTGGTGGCCCTAAATAGTGACACCATAGTAAACATTTTGAATATTTGCAATTAATTTTTATAGTCATAGGGCTCCAAAAGGCACTGCAGGTATCTTAGCAGGTATTTCAATAAGGCTAAAAGTTGCCTGACTGTTTAAAAATATTAGCAAGGCACAAAACATGGCAGAAGTATTGTCCTCAGATATTATTTTTTTCCATATGCTCCTGATTTCACACATGACAAGTTATTTTTTCAAATATTTATTATAAAAGTTTTTATTTATTTATTTGACAGAGATCACAATTAGGCAGAGTCAGGCAGAGAGAGAGAGGAGGAAGCAGGCTCCCTGCTGAGCTGAGAGCCCGATGTGGGCCTCGATCCAAGGATCCTAGGATCATGACCTGAGCCGAAGGCAGATGCTTTTACCTACTGAGCCACCCAGGCTCCCCCATGACAAGTTATTTTGATAGATGTATATACAGTGTATTTTCCAGTTATAAGAAAAATGGTTCTGCTATTTTTAACCTTTTTTTAAAATTAAATAATTTTTTTCATTGAAATTTTATTTTTTAATGTTTTACTTCTCTTTTCTTTTTTTTTTAAAGATTTTATATATTTATTTGAGAGACAGAGATCACAAGTAGGCAGAGAGGCAGGCAGAGAGAGGGGGGGGGGAAGCAGGCTCCCTGCGGAGCAGAGAGCCAGATGCGGGGCTCAATCCAAGGACCCTGAGATCATGACCCGAGCTGAAGGCAGCAGCCCAACCCACTGCGCAACCCAGGCGCCCCAATGTTTTACTTTTCAATATACTACTTAGAATATAAAACCTATTCCATTTTGTAAGATGTTTACCATTTAAAAACTGGTAATTTTCTCATTGTGTCTTCCCCTCACATTGCTTTATTTTGAATAAAAAATTTCACAATAAACATAAGATGCTTTCCTTCTGATGGTCCCTCTGTTGGTCATATTGTATATGAGCCATGACAATTAGTTTTACAAAATTTATTGATGTTTGTTGATATGTTTTATCATAACTAATTTTCCCTCCCTTATCTAGATTCCCCAGCTTTCAGACAGGTGGACACTTCAATAAACCATACCCAAGGGATGTATCAAGTACTTCTTAGACATTCTCTCAGATCCTTGAGGTGTCATTTTGCCTAGGGATTTGCAATAGGTTCTGCCAGAGGCACCACTGTGACAACTGATGTCCATGGTCTATCTCCTGCTAAGCTCAAGAGGTCACTGGTTTCCAAGTTTATCTATACAATTAATGCATACCAGCAAGTTCTTTTTTTTAATATTAACAAACTTATTTTAAAGTTTATATGGAGAGGCAAAGACTCACAATAGTCAACATAGTGTTGAAGGAGAACAAAGACTGAGGACTGACTTCAAAGTTTACCATAACGATTGGGCGCCTGGGTGGCTCAGTGGGTTAAGCCTCTGCCTTCCGGCTCAGGTCATGATCCCAGGGGCCAGGGATCGAGTCCCGCATTGGGTTCTCTGCTCAGCAGGGAGCCTGCTTCTCCTCATCTCTCTCTCTGGCTGTCTCTCTGCCCATTTGTGATCTCTCTCTCTGTCAAATAAATAAATAAAATCTTTAAAAAAAGTTTACCATAACGATAATTGTAAGCATGATATTGTAATACCACAGAAAGACTAGATTAAAGCAACAGAATATATATTATCAATTATATTTTATATATAATAGAAAAGCAAAAGCAATACAAGAGAGCAAAATACAATCTTTTAAACAAATGGTTCTGTAGCAATGGTGAAGCTAAATCTAAAAATATAAAATAAAATAAATCCAGGCAGATATCCTACACTCTTCACAAAAATGAACTCAGATTGGATTATAAACCTAAACATGAAACATGTAGAAGGTAATATAGAAGAAAATTGAAATGACCTTGGTTTTCGCAATAACTTTAGCTAAAAAACACAAGCACTGAATTTAAAAATGTCTACTCTGTGAAACACAATGCCAAGAGAATGAAAAGGCAAAGCACAGACTATGAAAAAAAATTTGCAAAATACACATCTGGCAAAGGACTGTTAATCAAAAATACACAAAGACCCCTTAAAACTCAACAATGGGGGAAAAACCTGATTAAAAATGAGCCAAAGACCTTAGCAGATACCTCACAAAAGAAAATATTACAGATGGCAAATAAGCATATAAAAAGATGCTTCACATCAAAGGTCATCAGGAAAATGCAAATTAAAACAAAAAAGAGACACCAGTACATACCCAGAATCCAGAGCACTGACAACAGAACATGAAATGTTGGTGAGGATGTGGAGCAACAGGAATGTTCTTCCATGTGTATTGAGAATAAAGAATGGAAAACAACTTGGCAGTTTCTTACATAACTAAACATATTCTTGCCAGATGATTCAGCAGTAGCAGCTCTTGGTATTTATCCAAAGAAGATGAAATCTATACCCACAAAGATGTCTATAGTAGTTTTATTCATAACTGACAAAAGCTTGGAAGCAACCAAGATATCCTTCCATAAGTGAAAGGTCAAAGAAAGTGTAGTACATGCAAACAATGGAATATTATTTAATGCTAGAGAAATGAATTACCAAGCTATGAAAAGATATGGATATAAATATTTAATAAATATTTGATTTTAGGCTTCTACCAGTCTATCAATAGTATTAGTATATTTTAACAGTGAATGCTCAGCATTCATGAATTTACCTAATAAAACATTTTGGGTTCAATATTTTAAATACTTCAACCTCTATGATTATATTCCTAATAATTTTGAATTGGGGTAAATAAACCTTAATTTTTTGTAACTTGTTTCTTATTGCAAGAGAGCTCAATGAAATTTTAGAAAATAAAAATTTACAAAAAAAAAGTTTAGTTTACTATTGCCAAATAATTTAAAACTTTATCTTATATTCAAATACATATATTTTTCTAAATTGATTTATATGCTACTAAAACCAAAAACTTTTAGTTATACTAGATTTCATATCCTGCAATCAATGCCAGAAATCCATCTGGCAATGATTTGTCTTAAATAGAGTTAAGATGGGTGTTATTACAATGCAAGATGGAAACAAAGATAGTATAACAATTGGTGTTACATAACTTTTCCGTTTTGATCAAGTTACTAATCTACAAAAGGCTTTTATCAGTGACAGACTTGGGAATTTAACAAAACTTTTAAACTAGCATGTGCGACTCATTCCTAGAAAACAACACAATCAATAACACTTTATTTAGATTAAATCATGACTATTTCTCCATTTGAATAAAAAAGGTAGCAACCCCAATAAGTTTATTGAACATGAAAAGTTGAAATGCTATAATGCTCCTAAGGAATTAAATGATCCAGTCAAGAATAACTAAAAAAGGATATAAATTACCAAAGTGTTTGTATAATTGTAATGTACAACTGCCCATTATCATTCCATAGTGTAGGCTTGTACAAGAACTCTATAAAAGAACTCCACTTCTAAACTGTGGAAAAAATGTTCCCTTTCCCCCTATATACAACTATTAAGCCATTCATTTAGCTTTTAAAATATCCACTTAATACAGGCTTTTTACACATTTGAACAGGCAGCAGGGCTCTATTCTTATCGCTTACATCTGAAGGATAGACTTCTAGTGTAAGAGGTAAAGCCCATAAAGGAGCCCAATAATAACAACAAAATACAGTTTAGTGAGCCCTTACAATCTGCCAGCTACTTTTCTGAGAATACTTCAATTAATAAAACATATAAAATACCTGACCACAAAGAGCTTACATTCTTTTGAAATATAATAGTGAAATAAACCAATAATAGAGGGGCACCTGGGTGGCTCAGTCCATTGAGTGACTGCCTTTGGCTTGGGTCATGATCTCAGGGTCCTGGGATGTAACTCCCCAGCAGGCTTTCTAGGCAGTGGGGTGTTTTCTTCTTCCTCTGTGCACCCTCCCAATTCTCTCTCTCTCTCTGTCTCAAATAAGAAAATAAACCAGTAATAGAATAATGATTGATGGTTGATGGTGATAAGTGATACAAAGAAATACAAGAAAGGTAAAAGCCATTGGAGAATGCTGGGATGAAAGTTAATTTTATTTTGTGTTGGGTGGTTATATCTCATTTATGAGATGTTATTTGCACAAAGACCCAGGAAGTGAAGGAGAGTGTTATACAAATATTAAAGGAAAAGATTGCTCTAGGCAGAGCAAGTAAGTATATAGACTTTGTGTGAACAGCTTGTCTGTTACTTTTGAGGAAAAGCAAGGAGGCCAATGAGGAGTTCATAGTGGTGGAGAGAGGAAGAACGTATTGATGTATGACCTTCTAGTACATTGAAACGCCTTCAGTTTTTATTTAATATGAAAGGGGAAGATACCAAAAGACCCTCAACAGCAGAATAAAATCATCTGACTTGATTTTTAGGTTAAATTGCTGTACCAAAATAAATTTGCAGGGAGAAAGGAGTGCAGTTTGTGTGGAAGTGGGGTTATCAATCAAGTCAATAATTCAGGAACATATGATGGTGTTTTTAGCATGCTGGGTGGTAATAGAAGTGGTGAGGTATGGTTTTCATTGTGTATATATTTTGATGGTGAATATTCTGGTGAACAGGATGGGGTATGTGCAGGACAGACATCAACATTTATTTTACCTGCACAAACAGAAGGGTGGAGTCTTCATTCCCTGATATGGAGAGAACTCTGAGTTCAAATGTTCTTTCTCATTAAATGGCATAGTGATGATGAGGATTTAGTCAGACAGTGAAAGAGAGCAGTAAGCATAGTGTTAAGCGGTAAGACATTATAATACATTGGAACATCAAAAAACGTTGTGTTGGATCATCTGTTTATGTGAGTAAATAAATAAATAAAGCTTCCTGGGGTTCTGATAGAGGTAAAGAAGACTGCTATATGATCCAAAGGGGCACGTGCACCAAATGTTTATAGCAGTAATATCCACAATAGGCAAACTATGGAAAGAACATAGATGTCCATCAACAAATGAATTATATATATATATATATATATATATATATATATATATATATATACACACACACACAATGGAATACTACTCAGCCATCAAAAGAAATGAAATCTTGCCATTTGCGTTGACATGGATGGAACTGGAGGGTATTATGCTTAGCAAAATAAGTCAACCAGAGAAAGGCACTATCATATGATCTCCCTGATATGAGGAAATGGAGGTGCAATGTGGGGGGTTTGGGGAACAGGAAAAGAGTAAATGAAACAAGATGGGATCGGGAGGGAGACAAACCATAAGAGACTCTTAATCTCACAAAACAAACTGAGAGTTGCCGGGGGGGGGGGTGGGGAGGTTAGGGAGAGGGTGGTGGGGTTATGAACATTGGGGAGGGTATGTGCTGTGGTGAGTGCTGTGAAGTGTGTAAACCTGGTGATTCACAGACCTGTACCCCTGGGGCTAATAATACATTATATGTTAATGAAGAAGAAGAAGAAGAAGAAGAAGAAGAAGAAGAAGAAGAAGAAGAAGAAGAAGAAGAAGAAGAAGAAGAAAAAGACTACTATAAATCAAATGCTATGGTTTTCAGCATAGAGTGTGTAATCAGGCATATTTTATTAAAGTAACCAAGTAAAATGATGGTCGAAAACTGGAATAACAGAAAACATAAAAATCAGAGATTTTAAAAAGAGATATGGGACAGTGTAGAGAATATAGTCAATGATATTATAATAGTGTTATATGGTGACAGATGGCGGCTATATTTGTAGTGATCATAGAATAATGTATGGAGATATTGAAAACCTGAAACCAATGTAACACTGACTATCAACTACACTCAAATAAAAAAATAGTAAAAATAAAACATTTTAATTTAAAAAGATAAAAAGAGGGACAAGAATTTGAAAAGTGAATTTCAAAAAGAGTAAAGATGAGGCTAAGACATACTCTGAACCTTGAGGAAAACACCATTTTGAAAATTCTTCCCATTTTGAGAAAACTCAAATGAATCAAAACCATAAAAGAACCCATTTTAACCGAGAGATGTAATGAATGCTCAAGAAATAATTTTATGACAGGATAATTCTTCCCTATGAAACAGCATACAGAAACCCGGGGAAACACCTGGAAGCCAAATAAACTATACTGAAAATAAGAATTAGGAAAAAGATAAATGATTAAAGATAAGAAAATTAGACCTGCGACAGAGACCTAGTGAAGAGAATTTTTAGCTTGTGGTTTAATGTTTTTGAGGATAATCTAGAGTTCATAACTGCCTTGAGGCAGGCTGGTTGTAGGCAGTTTAGGCAGACCCCTAAGAGAGGCCTACTTTGGGCAAGTGGTGTTGGAGGAGGCCATTGGGCTGGACAAAGACAAATCCAACCATTTGACTAAAGTGTCTGTGAAGATGTTGAAGTCAGATGCAGCAGAGAAAGACCTGTCAAACCTAATCTCAGAAATGGAGATGATGAAGATGATTGGACAGCACAAGGACACCATCAACCTGCTGGGTCCTGCACACAGGATGGTCCTTCGTACACTATCATGGAATATGCCTCCAAAGACAACATACAGGAGTACCTGCAGGCCCAGAGGCCTCCTGACCTGGAGTACTGTTACAATATCAGCCACAATGCAGCAGAGCAACTCTCCTCCAAGCACCCGGTATACTTTGCCTACCAGGTAGCCTGAGGCGTGGAGTACCTTGCCTCCAAGAAGTGCATACACCAAGACCTGGCCACCAGGGAAGTGCTGGTGACAAAGGACAACATGATGAAGATCTCAGACTTCAGCCTTGCCAGAGATATCACCACATCAGTTACTATAAAATGAGAACCAACAGTGGACTGCCTGTGAAGTGGATGGTCCCTAAGGCCATGTTTGACCAGATCTACATCCACCAGAGTGACTTCTGGTCTTTTGGGGGTGATCCTGTGCAAAATTTTCACTCTGGAAGCCTCCCATATCCTGGAGTGCCTGTGGAAGTGGTTTTTAAGCTGCTGAAGGAGTCATTTGATGGATAAGCCAATAAGTGCACCAGAGAGTTATACACAATAATGAGGGGTGGCTGGCATGTGGTACCTTCAAGCTGCTGGTAGAAGACCTGGATCATACTGTGGCCTTGACCTCCAACCAGGAGTACCCGGACCTGTCCTTGGCCCTGGAACAATACTGTCTATGCTTTCCCAACACCCAAAGCTTCACCTGCTCCTCAGAGAAGAATTCCACCTTCTCTCATGTGCCGTTGCCCAGGGAGGCCTATCTGCCCTGACACCCAGCCCAGCTTGCCAATGGTGGACTCAAATGACTAGTATCCCTATTACTCCTGTCCAGATTCCGTCATAAGCTGTAACCCTTACCCCCCACCCTCCCTGCAAGACTCACTGCCTTCTCCTTTGTCCCTTTCCTACTGGCAGGAGCCAGCTGCCTACCTGAGGCCTTCACCCCTTGAAGTTCACCTCTCTTCCCCTTCCTCTTCCTCCTCCTTACAACCTGCTCATGAAAGAAAGGAACAGAGAGGCAGGTACTTGCTCGTGGCTACTTCCTTCCCTCCCATATGTTGGACCAAGACCCCTCCCTGTCATCTGGTACTGCCTAGACGTCGAGAGAGTTGGAGATGAGGCAGGCCAGTGAAAGCTGTTGGAGCTTTCCTGGTTTGGTTTTGTCTGCTTAGCATAACATGTAAGACTGAGTTCTGGTGGCAGGGACCTAGTCCTTGGGGCTATAGCACTAGCGAGGGGAGGTCAACTGCTCTGGGCCTTGGCTAAGAGCAAGCCCTGCTCCAGAGATATGGTGCCAAGGGCTTATTAATTTTGATACTAATTTGCTTTGCTGACCAAATACCTGGTATCAAAAGATGGGAAGGCAAAGACTGGAAGCAGTGTTGTGACCATGGGGTCCAGCCCCAAACTATGAAGAAAACACAAAGTGTATAAATCTGAGTAAGTATATATTTACACACCTTTTTAAATAGGTTGTTATCAGAGATTTAATCAATGGGTAATATGCTCCTCGTGGCTGGGAAGCATCAGTTGCCATATATTAAAAACAAAGAAAAGAGGTGTCTGGGTGGCTTCCTCCAAGAAGTGTCCCTTCTTTTCAGGTCATGATCCCAGGGTCCTAAGATGGAGCCCCACATCAGGCTCTCTGCTCAGTGGGAAACCTGCTTCTCCTTTTCCCTCTGCCCTGCTTATAGTTCCTCTTCCTGTCTCTCTGTCTGTCAAATAAATAAAATATTAAAAAAAAACAAGAAAGAAACAAAATGTTTTTAAAAGGTCTTTTTTTTTTTTTAATTTTCTAGGGGTGCCTGGATGACTTAGTTGTTTAAGCAGATGTTTGCCTTTGGCTGAGGTCATGATTCCAGTGTACAGGGATCCAGCCCTGCATGGGACTACTTGCACCCCAAGGAGCTTGCTTCTTCCTCTCCCTTTGCACATGATTCCCCCTGTTTGTGTGCTTCTTCTCTCTCTCTCTCTCTCTCTTGCTGTCAATAAATAAAATAAAATCTTTTACTAAATAAATAAATAAATAAATAAATTTCTAAACCTACTTTCAGTTTAGGTCCCTTAACAAAAATTGCTACTGCTTCATTAAAAAAAAAAAAAGATAATTTAGAAAGATGCTTCCAGAGTTAAAAAGTTGTTTTGTTTCTTTGTCAGGATTCAATATAGAAGTGCTTTAAAAAGTAAAAGAAAAAATATGCTATATTAACTCTAATCACACTATAACTTTGGTGGTTATATCAAGATAATGAAAAGTGATTTTAAAGCAAATTTCATTATTAGACATAAAGATCAAGTCAAAATTACAGAAGAGTAAAAGGATGAATTCATCAGGGAGTATAATAATTCTTTTTTTTTTAAGATTTTATTTATTTATTTGACAGAGAGAGATCACAAGTAGGCAGAGAGGCAGGCAGAGAGAGAGAGAGAGGAGGAAGCAGGCTCCCTGCTGAGCAGAGAGCCCGATGCAGGACTCGATCCCAGGACCCTGAGATCATGACCTGAGCCTAAGGCAGCGGCCTAACCCACTGAGCCACCCAGGCGCCCCGGGAGTATAATAATTCTTGAATTTTAATACGTAACAACAGATTTGGGGATATATAGGGAAAAACTAAGAACAAAAATCATAACTTCTACCTTGGACGACAAATGGAAAATAATTTCAACACCCTTATTTTAAGATTACATAGACAAATGGTCATCATATTGGTAAGATATGTAAGACTTGAACAAAATGATCAACTAACTAGATATGCTTGATATTACATTACAGTAACTGAACTAACTGAGGTCAGTCTTTGGTGAATCACAGAAACACGTGGAGTTGTCAAACAAAGGAATCTTTGTTTACAACATACAAGGAGATCACAGGGAATAAGTTCCAAAGCCTTGACTGTTTGAACAGGAGAGAGATTTTTATTTAGTATTTAAGATGAATACTCAGAAGGGAGAGTTTTATTATTCCGTGTATGGTTGGTCATAAGGTTGTGGCTGCATGCACATCCACATATGTATTTGTGCAATATGTATTGCATGTTCACCTGAATGAAGCTTGTATTCCACCGAGGGCAGAAACTTCAACGTTAGAATAAAGCAGAGGTAACTGTTGGACAAGGGAAAGGGACTCTGCAGGCTTCAAGAGCAGATAGAAACTAGATGGGGTCTTGGGCTCATTTTCTGGGACAAGGAATGAAAGGCCTTGATTGCTTTTGAAATAGCACTAGGAGTTTTACCACTGATTTATTGTCTCAATAGCTTAGGCTATTTCCTGGTCTGGTGGTGACTGTTAGTTTTCCCATTGCCTTGTTCCCTCAAAATCCTTAGGAGTGAGGTTTTTGCATTTCTTTGTAAGAACCTCCCAGGAATTTTTGGAAGAAGTGTGCTGGGGCAAGTACACAGGTGGGGTATAGATCATTGAAAATAGCTGGGGACAAAAAATGACTTTTCTTATGTCAGGAAAACTATATCTCTTCTTTAATTTTCTAGGAACCTCTAACTCTTTCTGCTGATGTTACCAGCAGGCATCTGAGATATTACTGATTGTTCTCTTGAACCTAAGGAAAAGGAAATGTAGAAAGCAAAAGACAAAACTTTAAAATCTATCCTGCAACTCATCAATTCACTGCAGCCACCTCTCTGTCTTTCCCTTTCTCTTTTTCTCTCTTTCTCTTTCTCTCTCACTTTCTCTCTCACATACGCACAACACACGCAAATCGACTTAAAGCAATATTTAATTTTCCCTATTCCATTTTAATATACTTGAGGCATGATCATTTTCTTAGTAAATACAAGGAAAAAAAATCTAGGATTCCATCATTCTGTGTGATTAAAGTATTGAGGAATTTACTTCCAATAGCACTTATAAAAACATATTTTATTTAAGGAATATTATATAATCAGGTGCCTGCATTTTTCTTATTCTCTAACTAGTGTTATTTGGCAATTAATATTTTGTCAATCAATATTCCCCTATATCTGAATGTGTGGGCAGTGAGAGATGAGTTAGAGGCAAGGATGGTGAACACTCCCAACAACTGCAGACTACATATATCTTAAGCCATGATTTTCTTTGCAAAGGTCAACATTGATAATGTTCTAGTCATACCTCCGTGTACCAGGAAAGAAGTAGCATATTTCTTGAAAGACACAGCTATCAAAGCTCCATTGAGAAACCATAAAGATGGAGAAGGGATTTGCAAATTAAATATCTGATAATGGACATGTACTCTGATTATTTAAAAATGAATAAAAATAAAAAACCTTACTAATAACCAAACAGAGTATCCAATTTTACATGTGAAGGAAATAATGGAAGAGACATGTCACCAAAAGTATATGGATGGCTTATAAGCACATGGCCAATTTCTCAACATTTAAACATTAAAGAAATACAAATTAAAATCATAATGAGACATGCTTACATATCTATTAGAATGGCTAAAATTATAAAGGCTAATTGTACTTGGTCTGAGCTAGATTGAGAAGCAACAAAAAATCTAAACTGTTGTTGGCATATATCATGATACAACCACTTTGGAAAATAGTTTCAAAAATTTTTAAATGAAAAATATGTTGCAGTTACACAAATAGCCATTTTATTCTAGGCATTTAACCAAGAAAAACAAACCCTATGTTCATACAAGGACTTGTATGTGAATTTCATATCAGCTTTATTTTTAAGAATTGAAAACAGTGGAAATGTTCATCAATGTCCATCAATAGAGCAAAGACAATTGGAGATTCTCAAAGTAATGATGCTGAGAAAAGAAAAGCCAGGCAATGAATAGTATATACTGTGTGATTCCATGACTACAAAAAATCTAGAAAATACAAATTTATATATAGTCACAGTCATCAAATATATGGTGTGATTTTAGTGCCTTCTTCTGTGCTCCCATAGCTTCCTACACTTGTATCTCCGAGCATTTGTTACACCATGTGAAAATATGAACTCTTTCTCTTTATTCTGTCTTACTAGAATAAGAATCCTTGAAAGTTTATGGACAATTGAACTCTCAGTTATTAGCAGAAATTCTATCACACAGTAAGTTTCCAAATATAAAAGCCAGAGTTTTACAATGACTTCTAAGCTTTTACATGATCTAGCCACTCATTTAACCTCTGTGACCTCTTTCCCTGCTACTCTTCAGTCACTCACAGTGGCCTCCTTGCTATTCCTCAGATATGCCAGGCATGATCCAACCTTATGGCCTTCAAGATAGCCAATTCCTTTGTCTGGAGTGACCTTATTGCTGATAGTTCTGCGCAAATTCATCACCTTTCCATACATTTGTTCAATTGTCAGCTTCATTGTAAGTACCCTGATCTTTCTATTAAAAGATTTAACTCCCCATCCCCTGCCTAGCAACCTTGATTTTTCTCACCCTGATCGAATTTTTCTTTTTCCCCATTGTACTCTTCCTTTTTGAATGCACTATGCCATTTTTATTAAGGTTTATAGCTTTGAGTTGTCTCACCCATTAAAATAAAAGTTCTACAAAGCCAAGTATTTCATTTACCAGTGTAGTCTGAAGTAATATCTGCCATATAATAGTTCAGTAGACAACTGGTAAATTTCAAAATAAATTAATGTTGAGAGTATACTGAATTTCATAAGTCATTTCAATATTTTTTTCCAAAAAATAAACTACATAAAACATAATTTAAATTTACTTTCAAAATATTTTATAGCATATAATGGACAATATACATAAGCCTAAAGAAACAATCCTATAATTAACCATTTCATACCTACTTAAAAACTGCATAATACCACACTCTTAGATCCTCTTTGAATGCTCTAAAATAACCCTTCAAATGAAATACATTTTAAAAACTCACAGATTTTTTGGCAAATAATTTAATAAAATAAAAGTTTCATTCATCTATGTAGATCAAAATAAATGTTTTTAATAAGCATGAAATTATAACTCTGAAGTGTGCTAAAATGAAACCACCTGCTAAGGGTGAGAGAACAAAAATAAACATCCTTTTTCCAAATAAGAGGAATTTATTACCTTTGAATCAAAGCATGTGGATTTGTTTTACCTGGCAATAAAGCAATATGGTGACACAAACCATAGAAAGTCATATTTTAGATTTCCAAAAGACTTCTAAGTGAAGAGTATACATTTTTTAATTGCCACATAATGCTACATAATGACAAGATGACAGGTTGTGGCAAATAGCATTTTAAAAGCTCTACTCATAATGGAACGGAAGATGTCATTTCCCTATAATTTTATATATGTCTTTAATTTACTATATCTGGATACAACATATTACCAAACAGATGTTCATCAAAGACTAAATCATTTTTAATGGAACATAATAATTTGAACCTACATCTATTAATCATTTTTTTCGATCTAACATTTATAGTCTCGCTAAACATTTTATCAGTTGTTGACAAAATTCAAAATAAATAGGATAAAAAGTCGTGTTTGGAAAAGTAGATTTCTTTTCAAATTGGCATTTAAATGAAAATATTTGCTGATATTTTTAAAACTTTAAATGTAATTTTATATATATCTGACCTATCAGATGATATAAAATTTTTGGAGAAAATATGACATATTTTTTGATCTTGGTTGAAGGTATTAATAAAGAGCAACTGTTTGTATTATTTGTATTGTGATATCTTAGTTAATAAACATGAATAACTGGTATAAAATATGTTTTTTTAAAAATTTTATTTATTTACTTGACAGAGATCATAGGAAGGCAGAGAGGCAGCCAGAGAGAGAGGAATGGAAGCATGCTCCCAGCTGAGAAGAGAGCCCACTGTGGGACTCAATCCCAGGAACCTGGAATCATGACCTGAGCCGAAGGCAGAGATTTTAACCCACTGAGCCACCCAGGCGCCCTAAGATATGTTTTTTTTTTTTAAATATAGAAGTATAGTTCTTGCCAAAATATGGAACTAGCTGGAACTGAATGCCTCCTTCAAAGTCAGCTCTGGAGAAATTATGCAAGTGTAATATGGAACTATTTCAGATATTAACCAAAAACAAAGAAATGATGATAAACGCCTTAAAATACTCAAAGTTGCCCTTGACTGGTATGTTTCAAGCTCTATTCCTGGTTTGAAGACAGGTTTTAACAGGCCTGTCACTGTAGAAATCCGCTGGATGTTTAGAGGCTATCAGAACTGTACAAAACCTTGAAGGGGTAAAGACTTGAAAATTCTTTAGAGAGATTAGCTCCCTAAGGCATTATTCCTCCACACATTTTCCTCCAATCAATTAAGACTGATGGATGAGGGGCACCTGAGTGGCTCTCTCATCACGTGGGTGGTGGGTTAAGCCTCTGCCTTCATCTCAAGTCATGGTCTCTGGGTCCTGGGATCCAGCCCCACATCGGGCACTGCTCAAAAGGAAGCCTGCTTCCCTCCCTGCTTGCCTGCCTCTCTGCTTACTTGTGATCTCTCTCTCTCGCTCTCTTTCTCTCTCTCTGTGTCCAATAAATAAATAAAATCTTTTAAAAAAGGCTGATGGATGATAAATTATGAAAACTGCTCCCTCCAAATGATGCTTCTTCATAAGGATTTAAGAATTTAAAATTGAAACTTGACCGTAGGATTTATCTTATAGAATAACATCAAGTGAAGGCAGTTTTTATTAGTTCTGAAGTATTTGTGATTCTGAATTCTTGGCCTCATTAGTAAATTTATTTTTAAATTCTCCCATGGAGTGGTGATTGGCCTTCAGTCTTTCATTGATATACATCATTGGGTCAAATGAGATGTGTGTGCCCAGAACTATATATAATCTTTTTTGTATTTCACTGGAGATGGCATTTCTGAGTTTTGTTCAATTGAATTTGGACAGATGTTTTAATAGTCACTTCTAGAGTTGGCCCTGGAGAATATCTTCCTTTTTTTCTCTTCCCGATTCTCTGAAAAACCCTGACTAATTCACATTATCACAGTAATATCATAATTCAAGTTTTTCCAAACACTATAGCTGCAAAATAGAAGGAAGCTACTCAGAATGGAATACTATTGTGAATGATTGAGAAAGAAAACATTATTATAATTAAGCTACCAGGTTTCAATGTATTTTATTGTTGCTTAGAAAATCCTAGCATACCCAGACTTTACAGAGATTTGATGATCCTAAGAAGAGCTGAACTCATGGACCAAAATAACTATGCACATAAAAAGTACAATTACTTACCTAAAAAATATGATGTGGTTAACTTTATATGCCAATCCAAGTGTTATGGGAACAGGAATTAAAAAAATAGCTTAGGGGCGCCTAGGTGGCTCAGTGGATTAAGCCACTGCCTTCAGCTCAGGTCATAATCTCAGGGTCCTGGGATCAAGTCCTGCATCAGGCTCTCTGCTCAGCAGGGAGTCTGCTTCCCTCTCTTTCTCTCTGCCTGCCCTCTGTCTACTTGTGATCTCTCTCTGTCAAATAAATAAATAAATAAAATCTTAAAAAAAAAAAAAAGAATGACTGTACTTTTAAAAAATAGCTTAAAAAGAGCGCCTGGGTGGCTCAGTGGGTTAAGCCGCTGCCTTCCGTTCAGGTCATGATCTCAGGGTCCTGGGATCAAGCCCCACATCAGGCTTTCTGCTCAGCAGGTAGCCTGCTTCTCTTCCTCTCTTTCTGCCCACCTCTCTGCCTACTTGTGATCTCTCACTGTCAAATAAATAAATAAAATATTTTTAAAAATAGCTTAAAAGTATATGATAAAATAATGATATACATATACAAGGAAAAGAAAGATACTATACTGTGAATATAAATTAAGTGAAAATTGTTGAAATAAAGAATACAATAAATGGAGACTAAGATGAATATAGCTGTAAAATGAATAAATGAGTTGGGAAAAACAAACAAACAAATTAATGACTTCTGCCCAAATACAGCAGAAGAGAAAAAAAAATAAAGAAAATATTTAAATAAGTACTGAGATAAATTTTGGAGAATTAAAGAAAGATAAAAGATACCAGACTTAAAATGATGCCAAACACGAGATATCAGAAACAAAACAAAACAAAACAAAAACTACACACACTAAAAACCACTCGTATACATTATGGTGAGTTTTAAGAATATCAAAAACAGAGAAGAGCATAAATGATGCCCAAGAGAAGAACAGATCACCTAAAATGTACAAGAATAATACTGACAGCACAATTCTCAATAGTAATAGCATATAAAGAGACAGCTGGGAGTTTTTATAGATGGAAAAGATATTTGAAACTAGGTATTATACATCAATCCAAATTATTGATTAAATTTGAGAGCACAGTAAAAATACAATGAAGCATGTTAGGTCTTAGAACATTTATCACACAGAGACACACATTTTGGAAAACTTCCTTGGAAGACAGCTCAATTGAGATCGAGAAAAAAGAATTATGTACTCAAAGGCACATTTTGAAGGAAGGATTGAATATAGTCTGCACTGCAAATATTCTTTAATCGTATGTTCTGAATATCCTAAATTTAAGAAGTATTTGTTCAAATATTTACCTTTAAATAAATCCTAGGAGACTTTTTCTTGGATTCTGGAAAATCAGTCCATTTGGATACAAATCTTTTTGTCACTGATGGAAATTTTGATAGCCCTTAACTGTGGAATGCCTAATGTATTGTTACAGCAATTGTGATTTGCCAATACATGGGTGATGTGTGTGTGTTGTGTGTGTTTATTTTTATTTTTGATGGTTTAACTCTTCTATGAGATTTTTAAGTAGACATGATTTTAATAAATTATGATTTGTTGAAATTTATCTGAGGTTATATATAATAAAATGAAATTTGTGTGAACTAAAGAAGTGCATCTCCATTTTTTTTGTTTTAAGAGTAGACTGGTCTTTAAAAATTGTCCAAAGAAGTACATTATATTCATTATTAAATTTGATAATATACTATAAAGTATTTATGGTCATATTGGACCATATCAAATTCTACTATTAATTCATATTAATAATTACCATAAGAGGAAAAAGGGATATTTTTCAAAATAAAAATTAGCGTATTTTTCAGAATATGATATAGTGTTATTCACTGAACTGAGGGAACAAATGTCAAAGTCTAACACAGTTTACAGAATGTTTTAACATAAATTGAAATTTAAATCTGACCAAATTTCACAGTTTTAAGTAAAATGATAGCACTTTATATCCTTGAAAAGTGGTAAGTGACCCAAAACATGGCTTAGAAAAACAAATTTAACACTACACTAGTCTGAGATGGTTAAGTTATGGTACAACTTGCCATTGTGTATCATCAAATGGTATATTTTTTTCTTTTGGGCTTGTCATTATATTTTATTTTAGCCATTCTGGTAAGTGTGTAGTGATATCTCAGTGTCATTTTTTTTAAAGATTTTATTTGTTTATTTGACAGAGAGAAATCACAAGTAGATGGAGAGGCAGGCAGAGAGAGAGAGGGGGAAGCAGGCTCCCTGCTGAGCAGAGAGCCCGATGCGGGACTCGATCCCAGGACCCTGAGATCATGACCTGAGCCGAAGGCAGCGGCTTAACCCACTGAGCCACCCAGGCGCCCTCTCAGTGTCATTTTAATTGCATTTCCTTGATGTCTAATTGTGTCAAAATATATTACTTTGATGTTTAATGCTCTGAGCTTTCTCAGTTCAGGACCATGCAGCCACTTAGGAAAAATACAGTTGCAGAGGCACTCATAGACCAACTCTTATTTCGAAATAAGAAGAAACATTACTACCCATTCCAACAAAAAATAGATTTGTTATGCAGCAGGGATTTTATAAATTACCTGACACAACTTATATAGTAAGATGAAATGGGACAGGCGGCTTCTTGCAGCTATATACAACATCATTTTAATTTCAATTTTCAGTATAATTTTTCCAAGGTATACACAGAATATATATTTAATGTAAATTGTGAACATTTTAAACTCTCTATATGGAAATTAATCAATTTTAAGTTTATAACAATCAAAATTAACGGAAGTTTATTTTAAATTAGTTAGCTTTCTCTGCATTGCAAGACAGAATAATCAAGAATTGGTAAGAAAAAAGTAATCTCTGTAAAATTACCGGGGGTGCATTATAAAGTGTTCGGTAACTGATCAAACTCACAATTTGGATTGAATGGCAAGTGATTTTTAAAATCTGGAACTCATTGTCAATTTTTTTTTCTTCATTGTGTCTTAATAATTTACTGTGTTCATTTGCATGGAAGTGAAGAAAAATGCATGACATTTCATCTCAACACTAACACCTTTAACTGGCAACTCTAAATGTACTTTACAGCAGTGTAACAAAGTAAAGATCAATGATGTTTCATGAAATATCTGTTATAATTCTCAAGGAGATAGGGAGTTTGTGCAAAAATGCAAATCACTTTGCGACTAAACACATTGTTTATTTCAGCTAATTTTAAGAAAATATGCTGAGAATCTCTCAAAAAAGGAAGCAATGATTTAGGTTTGCCTTCAAACTCCTTATCTAATCCTGAACCAACAGCACATAGTTCAAAGAGCAACTAATTTGAGTAGCTCCAATTTACACATTTCCTAACAATGCTTAATTTAGTGGAATTTCTGTCCAATTATGTTAATTTGATGTAATGAAAGACAAAAGTTCAAAAAGATCATCCTTAATTTATATAGATGCCAAACTCTGCATTTTCTGAATGACGCCCAGGAACGTATTTTCAAAAACAAACAAACAATGCCAGAACCACTATTAGGTCATCTCTAGGCAGAAAGTGACTCAGAGCTTACATTACTCTCTCCCTGAAAGTATACTGTAGGCACTGAAACTACTACCCTGAGTCTGTGCTATCAAATTCCTTAAGTTAGAAAGTTTTAAAACCCGTCTGTGTGGGAGTATTTCATTTACAGATAGAGATTTGGTTGTTTATACATTTTCATACTTGATTTTTAGGGTGTAATAACTATGTTTTAAAATTCATGGTGGTTTTGAATACTGTTGGATAATTGAGCTAAAATGGTATATCCATTCCTCCTAAGAAACAGAAATTATAGAAAGGTAGTGCTTTTCAGATCTGACATCTTTGAGTCATTGCAGTTTCATATAAATGCAATAGGAAAAGTGTCATTCATGTTTATGATATTTTCTATAAATAAATTAGAATGTACTGGAGGCCTGATATAAAGTGGGATGCCTAAACTTCAGTAAGATCTTGTTTTCAATTCAAAATAAATTTTATTTTTTATTTTTTTATAATGTCCCTCAATTTCAGATAAGCACCCCCATAAGGTCCACTCCGTTTTTTTTAAGATTTTATTTATTTTATTTGACAGATAGAGATCACAAGTAGGCAGAGAGGCAGGCAGAGAGAGAGGGAAGAGGAAGCAGGCTCCCTGCTAGGCAGAGAGCCCGATGCGGGGCTCGATCCCAGGACCCTGGGATCATGACCTGAGCCAAAGGCAGAGGCTTTAACCCACTGAGCCACCCAGGCGCCCCCAAAATAAATTTTAAATTGAATTATGCACCTCTAAGTTCAGAGACAATAAACATCAACCAACACAATTAATAAGTTCTATTTCTTGAAATTTCGGGAACATTGATAGTCTCATCTCCTGGAAGAACAACAGCTAAAATTTTAGGTCATGGATTCCTGCTAAAATATCACTTTCCCAAAGAAAATTAATGTTAGGAATTTTCATTGATTGTTATTGATCATGAAGAATATAACAACCACGATAAAAAGAGTAGGAAAAACATGATATCTCATCTGTAAGGGCATGTGGAAAGTAGGAAATGCTAATAAAAATAACTACCATTATTTCCTAAGTTAACATAATACAACAGAACAAAAATATTTCAAAACAATGTTTTCTTTTTTTTTTAATTTTATTTATTTATTTGACAGAGAGAGATCACAAGTAGGCAGAGAGGCAGGCAGAGAGAGAGGAAGAAGCAGGCACCCTGCTGAGCAGAGAGCCCAATGTGGGACTCAATCCCAGGACTCTGAGATTATGACCTGAGCCGAAGGCAGCGGCTTAACCCACTGAGCCACCCAGGCGCCCCCATAACAATATTTTCTAGGCTCATTCTGATAACTCTTTTCTACATTCAAATTTAAAGGTTGAGGCATGTGATATATATTACACAAAAAACATCCCAAGGCATTCGTTAAAAAAAAAAAAAAACTCTTAATAAAGAACAAATCCAAAGGAATTTCTTTTCTAATTTAATTAACAAATTATGAATTGACTTACCTATTTTATCACAGTGTATCAGGCACCAATAATATTTTTTAATCGTCACACCTGATGCAATAGTTACCATCTTTCAAACATACTGATCACGAACAAGCAAATAAACAAGAGCACCGTAGCTTAAGATCTACCTGCATAAATATAGGCTACTTCAGACAATCTCTTCACCACAACATAGCAATGAATAGAAATCATACATGCTCTGTATGGACATACAGATGAGATAGAATGGGATGATGTTAATATATGCAGAATCTTTATTAATTACATTGTAAACCATAATATGGAAAAACAGAATACAATTTTAGAAATACCCAGGTCACCATCATTGTTTTATTTTTATATGTGTAGATAAGGAGTTTAATAAACAATCCATGACTATTCAACTCCTTATATTTTGAAAATTTTAGCAAAAGTAACAAACCTAGCACCTAGAAAATTGTACCTATCTGCAATATACAGCTTTGCCAGCATGGTAGAAGAAAAGCAAAACAAAATAAGTAAGAAAAGTTTAACATTTCACAAGAGATTTGCTTTTATTTTTTTATTTTTTAATTTTTATTTTTCATTTATTATTTACTTCTATTTTCTACTTTATTTTAATGAAAATGTCATGACCATAACATAAGAGCAGAATTAAACCAACATGAGAAATTATTTTTTCATAAGTTAAAATAAACTAGCTTGGTGATTAATTCAAAATTATATTACAAACTTCAGTGTTCTTGCAGTAAGTATCACTGCATAAACAAATCAGTCAGGAGTCATAAACTAATGATGATTCTAAATGTTATTTAGAGAGACATTCTGTTCTTAATATATTTCAAATATTCTACACAAGGCAAAGTGGATCCAAGTAATCTGTAGGCAAAATAAGATTTTAGAGAAGTATATATTTCCAACAGTATTTATAAAATATTACCTTTATGTAAGGCATCATCCTGGACTTTGTGGAAAACACACAAAGGAGTAAGAAGTGGCCCTTCAAGAAACATATACAATATCAAGGTTTAACATGAAGCAGCATGTCTTCTCTAATTAAAAAAAAAAACATTGTACCAACTGACTTTACTGAAACTTTATATTTATTGCTCTCATTTTAGGTCATAGTGTCCTTCTGCATGCAGGCTGCTATAACGGACATGATATAGACTTAATAGCTTATAAAGAACAGGAATTTATTTCTCACAGTTCTAGAATGGAGAAGTTCAAGTTTAAGGAATGGGCAGATCCAGGGAGAGCCCACTTCCTCATAGATGGCTATCTTCTCACTGTAAACGTACATGATGAATGAATCAAGAGAACTCACTGGGGTCTCCTTTAAAAGGACTGTAATCCCACTTATGACCTAATCACCTCCCAAAGGCCCCTATGTTTTAATACTAGCACTTACAGAGTTAGATTTCATAATATGATTTTGGGAGACATAAACATTCACACCATAGTATATATAAACAAAAAAAGACACAAAAACAACAAACAAAAAAATTATTTTAACTACCTATTATTTTCAACTACATAAACTTTTAATTTGTTTCTATATAATATTAAATAACTCATTTGAGTGATTCACTTATATCCAATGCATCTGAGTGCAATTAAATTTGCTTACCCAGCATATCCAGAAGCATATTTCTTCAGACTATCCCATTCCCCACCTTACAGGATTTACCACAATTAGAAGACATGGGATAGAGGATAGATAGATAGATGTATACATAAACACACTTGTACATACCCATATGCATATTTTTTCCTGTTAATGATACTCATGCAAATAAAATTTAAGCTCAAGGAAACCTGTCTTGTGTGTTACTTAATATCCAGTTTTTAGTCAACATCCAAAAACAAATAATCCAATAAAAACATGGATAGAAGACATGAACAAGTGTTTCCCCAAAGAACACATTCAAATGTTCAGTAGATACATGAAAAGATGTCCATCATCATGTATCATCAGGAAATTGCAAAGCAAAACTAGAAAGAGATACCACCTCACACCTGTCAGAATGGCTAAAATTAACACTACAAGAAACAAAAGGTGTTGGAGAGGATGTGAAAAAGTAACACTTGTGGGGGCTGCCTGGGTGGCTCAGTGGGTTAAGCCTCTGCCTTCAGCTCAGGCCATGATCTCAGGGTCCTGGGATCAAGTCCCACATCGGGCTCTCTGCCAGGCATGGAGCCTGCTCCCTCCTCTCTCTCTCTCTACTTGTGATCTCTCTCTGTCAAATGAATAAAATCTTAAAAAAAAAAAAGAAAAAGTAACAATTGTGAACTGTTGGTGGTGATGCAAACTGATACAGCCATATTTGAAAACAGTATGGAATTTCCATAAAATTTAAAAATAGAAGTCCTTTTGGATCCAACAAACCTGTTGGTGTGTATTTACCCAATGAATATAAGAAAACTTATTCAAAGGGATGCTAGCACCCCTATATTTATAGCAGCATTATTTATAAAGCTAAGATATGGAAAGCGCCCAAGTATCCATCAATTGATGAATAAATAAAGAATAAGTGGTATGTATATACAATGGAATATTATTCTGCCATAAAAAAGACTGAAATCTTGCCATTTGCAATAACATGGTTGGAACTAGACAGTATAATGCTAAAAGTGAAATAAGTCAGTCAGAGAAAGACAAATACCTTTACTCATATATGGAATAAAAGAAACAAAACAAACAAGCAAAGGGGAAATAATAAGACATAGAAAGAGAAACAAAGCAAGAAACAGACATTTCATTACGGAGAACAAACTGATGGTTACTTGATGGGATCTGAAAGGAGTGATGGATTAAATAAGTGATGGGGGTTAATTAGAGCACTTGTCATGATGAGCACTGAGTGCTATATGTTATATTGTACACATGAATCTAATACAACCATATATGTTAACTAACTGGATTTCAAATGAACATTTTTTAAAATCCCAGTTTTTAGCTCACATTCTGGCTTACAAAAGGGATTTAGTCAGGAATTTGGAGATTAGTTAATGAACAAATAAGGGGTGAACAGGCAGTTGTTAGATAAAATTACTATCCTTTCTGGCATGATCTTATACCTTTTATCTAGAATTATTTTTAGCACTTTAGACTCTTCCTATTTTATTTTGAGTCATTAAACAAAAATTTCCTCAAAGGACCTTAGACTCCATCCAATTTGAGCAACAGTTTGAGAGAGGAAATGGTGTCCAGGAGGAAAAAAAAAATGATGAAACTACTATTGTTTACTAGTGAATGCATAGTTCTTCCACAGAAGAAGCTCTAAATGGTCATGGCTCCAGCTTTATATGTGCTCAGTCATATGTTCAGAAGTAGGTAACACTATCAAAAAATATAAAGCATCTGAAATTATTTTCCCTTATTTGAAAGCTGGTGTATGAGTCTGCCGTAGTTTCTTGGGTGTTGATAGAAGACGCAGACTCATGTTTCAGAAATAATATAGTTTATTATTCACAGCAATAGAGGTAGCCAGAATATTAACATTATTTGTGTGTGTGTGTGTGTGTGTGTGTTTGTGTGTGTGTGTGTGTGTTTGTGTGTGTGTAGGGATGGGTGTTATATATCAGTTCTGAGCCTCAGTTCCCACAAGAAGAATCAAAACAGAGGCAGATAATATTTGCAAACACAACAGGTTAAGTTAAAAAAAAAGATACTATTTCTGTCTTCCAAGTCTATTCAATACAACCATCTTCAAAGGATGGCCTAGAACAAATAATAAATGCAGAAATGTAAGCAACCAATTGAAAAGTGTCTCCCAAGAAACACACTTTGAGAGTCTTCATTTGACAAAAATACTATAGGATATTACATGGATCAGGTGCATTGAATACTGGAAGGTTAAAATTACAAGGGACCAAATATTTTTAAGCAGTTCTGGCATCCAGTAGAGTTCAAATAGGTTTTATAAGATTGAGGAAAGAAGCCATCAAAACCTGGGCCCAGGGGCACCTGTGTAGCTCAGTGGGTTAAGCCTCTGCCTTCGGCTCAGGCCATGATCTCAGAGCCCTGGGATCGAGCTCTGCATCAGGCTCTCTGTTCAGCAGGGAGCCTGCTTCCCCACCCCCCCCCCCGCTATTTGCTTACTTGTGGTCTCTGTCTGTCAAATAAATAAATAAAATCTTAAAACAAAACAAAACAAAACAAAACAAAAATCCTGGGCCCAATTTTCCCAAAAGTATGATTCTGATTCTAGTCTCTATGATGTTATCCCTTGAAGACAATGTCTCTAATTGAGTTGAATTAGTTTACTAAAGAGCATACCCCCATTTGTTGTAGGAGATGAACAATATGCAAGAGGCAAAATGCCACATGGAAGCCACCTTGTCTTCAGTGGAACATAGAATCAGTTCCTTTGGGATGAATTTGTTCCACATTTGACTTCCCACTTAAGGGAAAATAAGAGTGCCTTCTAATAGATTTTAAATAGGAAATGACAACGGAAGCTTATACAAGATTATAAAATGGGAAATTTCATTTAGATAAGCAATCATTTCAAAGTCATCTTCCTAATATTACGGACTCTTCACATAATCATAATTTTATTTTGGTATTATATGGTAATTTCAAATATAGTAAATATAAAGAATTTACCTCTGTAATTATAGCGAGTCTGGTCGTAGTTTAATGGCAACAAATCTTCAATTTAGAAGTATGGTCTACCAATTATTAATACATTTGGAAATGGTGTGTCATCTTCACTCCACTTGTCTCACTAAAACAGTGAGCCAAAAAAAGTAGGTCCAAGCTGTTTACTATGGTCAAAATGGGTTGCTTTTGCACTTGGTAAAGAAGCAGTCATATTTTGGAAGAAAAACTGAGGCTATTAATATTTTCAACTTATTTTCAGAAAAGGAAAGAAAGGATAAAGCCAAAATCTTACACAAGGTGGCTGGACAATGATCTTTTCCCAGATAAAGGGTTTTTCAACTTAGCCATGTTAGGAGGAAGAAGAGATGAGACATTGTGGACTTGACTAACGTTTGTACACTGTTCAAAAAGTTTTCAAAATAATGTGTATTATTTTTCTTCTTTAAGTTGAGACAAAAAAAAAAAAAACAAACCAAAAAAAAAAAAACACTAATGAGCTTACTCTTAAAAGGAGGTAAACAAGAAACTAGCAAAGATTGAGTGTTAGGTATTGTCCCCCTCCTTTTTTTTTTTTAAATTATGTTATGTTAGTTACCATACAATACATCATTAGTTTTTGAAGTAGTGTTCCATGATTCATTGTTTGTGTAAAACACCCAGTGCCCCATGCAATATGTGCCCTCCTTAATACCCATCACCAGGCTCACCCATCCCCACATCCTTCTCATCTTTAAAACCCTCAGTTTGTTTCTTGGAGTCCATAGTTTTTCATGTTTCATTTCCCCCTCCAATACCCCCACTTCATTTTTCCTTTCCTTCTCCTAATGTCCTCCATGCTATTCCTTAGGTTCCACAAATAAGTGAAACCATATGATGATTGACTTTCACTGCTTGGCTTATTTCACTTAACATAATCTCCTACAGTCCCATCCATGTTGATGCAAAAGTTGGGTATTCATCCTTTCTGATGGCTGAGTGATATTCCATTGTATCCTTGGATCACATCTTCTTTATCCGTTTGTCTGTTGTAGGGGATCTTGACTCTTTCAACAGAATGGCTATAGTGGACATTGCTGCTATGAACACTGGGGTTCATATGGCCCTTCTTTCCAGTAAAATAGAGCTAGCCTATGACCCAGCGATTGCACTACTGAGTATTGACCTCAAAGATACAGATGTAGTGAAAAGAATTAGGTATTGTTAAAGCACAAATGCAGGGGATAGAAGTTATGGTACAGAAGAGGGAAGGGCAACCATATGGCAGAGTAGAATAAAGTAGCTCAGGAAGAAATTAGTCATATCCAGATATTGTAAGGCATGTGGTGTTGGCAGGGAGAGCATGAGAAATCATGAGAGAAGAGAGAGAAAATGGACCAGGCAGGAGAGGTTTATAACATTTTAACATCTAAGGTAAGCATATGCAAAGCAGAATAGGGAAAGAAATAAAAGTTTTTATAAGACTCAATACATAAGGAATAACGTGGAGGACACTGGGAGATGGAGAGAAGTGTGCTGGGGGAAATCGGAGGGAGAGACAAACCATGAGAGACTGTGGACTCTGAGAAACAAACTGAGGGTCTTGAAGAGGAGGGTGGCAGGTGGTTGGGTGAGCCCAGTGGTGGGTATTAAGGAGGGAATTTATTACATGAAGCACTGGGTGTGGTGCATAAACAATGAATTTTGGATCCCTGAAAATAAACTAAAAGAAAAAAAAGACTGACTACAGACATGGAACTCAGTGTAACACAGATATGGAACTCACTGTAATACCAGCCACTTCCCACCGACACACACAGACTATGATAATAATAAATAATAATGCAATTAAGAAAATTGCCTGCCAAATAATTTTTCCTCTTTTTTATTTTTATGATTATTATTTTTATTTTATTTTTAAAGTTTTTATTTAAATTGTAGTTAGTTAAAATAAGGTTAATATTACTTTCAGGTGTACAATATAGTAATCAACACTGCCATGCAATGGCTTAAATAAAAAAATGAAAAAAAATTTTTAAAGATTTTATTTTTAAATAAAACCTCTACACCCAAGGTGGATTTCAAACGTACAACCCCACGATCAAGATTTACATATTTTACTGACTGTTCCAGCCAGGCACCCCAACAAATAAAAATTTTATAAAATTGTTGAGTTTGTGGGAGTCTCATTTGCTTAGTCAGTTAAGTGTCTGCCTTTGGCTCAGATCAGGATCTCAAGAGTCCTGGCATCGAGCCCCATATTGCTCATGCTCTCTCTCTCTCTCTCTCTGGCTTTTGCTCTTAAATAAATAAATAAAATATTTTTTAAAAAATTGTTGAGTTTGTTTAACTAGTTTTAAACTAGTAGACAGAGATGAAGATAAAGTATGATGTAATGGCACGGAAAAATACAACTTACACGTTTTAAAAAAAAATGTGCAATGCAAGTTACCTCACTTCTTTTATCACCACACTGGGACTTTCCCTACTGAGTTGTTGTAATGTAAGGACCTATTTTATATTTTTATATTTTAGCAAGAGGCTTTCATTGAGGTTAACCCTTAAACTGTCCTTGTTCCCCTTCCCCCAGGGGATTCACTTAAAAACAAGTCCTGGAAATCAGCTCCAGGTAACAAAGCCCATATACAAGGGTGGGTCAGGCCAGGTGGAGACATCAATCAGCGGGAGGGGGGCGGTGTTTGCATATTGTCTCCCTAGATACTAAGGAGTATGCCCCACTCCTCCGCCCTTTGGGAACCTTTTTTGCACCAATCCTAATCAAGGTGTAATAGGCTGGGTCAAATGTCTATACTAGGGTAAATTGAACCTCAATTGGTCATCTAGCCTCACTGTGCAGTTTCCTGTGTGTGTTAAAATCTCATTGGTCACCTGTGCGTGGCCAGGCCTGACTGCATGGCCTTTGCCCTTAAAAGCTAGACTGTGAAACAGCAAAGGGTTGCCTTCTCTCATAAGAGGTGTGGCCCCAAACGTTCGGTTAGATTCTTGATGCTTCGCATGAAATAAAGCTTTGCTTGACCTTTGCTTTACATCAGTCTCGCTCCTTTAATCATAGACCCATTATTGGGGCATAACAGTATTAATCTTAAAGTTATAAGTCCACAATGCATCCATCATCCATTCTACCCCTTAACATTCCCCTTTGGACAGACCCATGATCTAGAACAAGCCTTATTTTATAGTGCCTTGTAGGAGATTTTTGCTGCTGCCTAAATTGCCTACTTTCCTCTCACCATTACCACGGAAATTGGGTCCACTGAAACAAAGGGGTAGTGTAAGAAATTAAGACTTCCATAAATCTCTTTAAATAATAAAGTATAAGATAGTGATACCTTTTTTTCTGCCACATAACCAATTCTTGCAAGAATAAGGTCATATAAAAGAATTTACAACACATGCTAGCATTATCCTACTGGACCCAGACCATTTGTATGTTTCTCTGTCTCTGAGAAATGTAGTTATTTACATGACTGAAACCTAAAAATTGTTTGATATGACCACTAATATCACCTACATTATTTTAAAGCCTGTTTAAGGCTTCTGTAATACATAGGCTTTGTAAACACTTATTAAGCATCTTGTATATATCAAACACTTTAAAAATCTCTGCTTAAAAAAAAAAAAACTCTACCTCAATGGAACTTTGAGTCTGAAAAAGATACAGGCAATATACAAGGCAACAGATAGAATAATTACATATTTGATTATATACTCTGAGGATGTCACCTTAAATTGATATGAAAATGATCAGAAGGATCTGGATTTCTTGTCAAAATTTTTTGCCTTAAAAAGAAATTGATATTTAGGGAAAGTTGTTACTGAAAGAGGTCCTGTGTCAACCAAAAATGTTAAACCATGATCTCGCTAAATTTTCCAGTTGTGATTATTGCTTTGTTTAGCTGTCTTCTATTAAGACTGAATTTAGTAATTCAGTCTCAGATTTCAGTAAGTCTTTTTTTTAAAGATTTTATTTATTTATTAGAGAGAGAGAGGGAGGGGCAGAGGGAGAGGAAGAACCAGACTCCTTGCTGAGCAGGCAGCTGATGCAGGACTGGATCCTAGTACCCTGGCATCATGACCTAAGCTGAAGGAAGACACTTAACCAACTGAGCCACCCAGGCACTCTAGACTGTAAACTTCTTAAAGGTAAAAAAGTTTATTCTTCTAGTAGTTCCACAGACATTTCTAACATCCATAAGAAAGCATGTACTGATGTAAAATGCCAGCAAATCAAATTATTTAAAAAAGAAAAAAAGAAAGAAAAGATATATCTGGATAAAGAGAAAAACAGAAAATCTAATAATACATTGAATTATTAGAGCAAAGAGTGGAGGAAGAGAAAATAAATATGAAATAGAGATTTCCACTAAAAGAAAAAAATTGAATAAGGCAGGAGATTTAGAAAATTATTATGACAGACTTGAGAAAAAAATAAAATAGGAATTTTTAGAAAATAGCAATGAATGAAAAGGTAAATTGTTCCTACCTCTATAATATTAGCTGTTTGTTGTTGTTGCTAATTTACCTATTTAATCTAATAAACAAAGAAAGGTTTCATTTAGGGATAAGGTTTCTCTCTCTATATATATATTTTTTCCATTTAGGGATAAGGTATATATATATATACATAGATATATATGTATATATATATTTTTTAATTTTAATTGTTGGAAAATGTGTCACAGAATGTGTTTAAACTTTAAGATACAGATGCAACATGTAATGAACTGCATTGTTTGAACGTCTAATTTGTAAATGCTGTTAGAGGAAACTTGGTGGAAATGTTCTTATGTGCTTGTGTTTCTGGAACTAAGTATATTTATTAATAAGGAATAGTTTAAAATTATGAAATGACCAGGAGTGGACAATTTTCCTAATCCTATCAGCTCTTTGCAGCTCTTTTATTAGCCCCCTTCAGGAATATCAGCTTTTTTATCTAATTAAATTTTAGGGCGCCTGGGTGGCTCAGTGGGTTAAGCCGCTGCCTTCTCTCAGGTCATGATCTCAGGGTCCTGGGATCGAGTCCCGCATTGGGCTCTCTGCTCAGCAGGGAGCCTGCTTCCTCCTCTCTCTCTCTCTGCCTGCCTCTCTGCCTACTTGTAATCTCTCTCTGTCAAATAAATAAAATAAAATAAAAAAAATTTAAAAATAAATAAATAAATAAATAAATAAATTTTATATTAATGTGCTTTTGACTTTTGGCCTTTCTCTTCCTTCTGTTCTTTTTTTTCCCCTAAATTACATGTTTCTGTTTAACAGCTACTATCAATTCTTTGATATGAATTCTCAACATCAATTTACTAACTCCAGAGATGAAGGAGCATCAATATTTAGAAGCGAAGAATACAAAGCCTTGGGCATCTGGATGGCTCAGTCACTTAAGCATCTGCCTTCGACTCAGGTGGTGATCCCAGGGTCGTGGGATGGAACCCCAGGTTGAACTTTCTACTCAGCTGGGAGCCTACTTCTCCCTCTCCTTCTGCCTGCAGCTCCCTTTGCTTGCGTTCTCCCTCTCTTTGTCAAGTAAATAAAATAAAATAAAATAAAATAAAATAATGTAAATAATACATTTATTTATTTATTAAAATGCAATTATTACACAAGACATAATGTATTGCATAATTATAATAATGATTAAATAATTTATTAAATATTTATATTAAATATATCAATTTAATTAAATAAATATTTTTAGAATTTAAAATATTTCAAATTTAGATTATTAAATATTAAATCATTAATTTAATAAATAAATATCTAAACATAATTAAATAAAATAATTTATTTATTAAAATGAATAAAATAATGTTGTCATTATCTCAGCATGTATTTTTAAATAGTCTAAAAAAAATCTAATAAAGTCTAAATACATTGAGTTCAGATATTTATACAAGTTAACCCAGACACTGAACCCACAGTTTCAAAACTTTTGTTTTTATCTACTACTCAAAATACGATTTTAATGTATTTATTTGTAACTTTGACATAGCAAGGAAACTTGGAGGAAAAGGAGACATTTGCTTTTAATATTTGAAAATTATTTTGTTGATTTAAAAAAATAAAAACCTTAACACGTGAGCATTTCTTCTTAAATAACACTGTGAAGTTTCTGAGTCGCATTCTATTAAAAGTGCTGATAAAATGGCCTCAGTTACTCATTTAAATTATCAGCTGAATGGGTAACAAATGAAGTAGAGAGCTTTTTAATTATTTATGAATGTATTGCTTGTGGATGGAGTGCCACATAGAGTTACCTCTCTTTTTGGCTTTGTTTTGTGAGCAGCAGTGGAATCTATGAATGAGATTAAACATAAGGACATTCACAGAAATTCTTAATGAACTTCTGGGGAAGGGCAATAAGTGCAAGGAAAAACTGCAGCAAGACTAATTACAAATTTCAAGTGGTCATCGCTTAATTATAGAAGCTTTTAAGTTCAAGTAATATATCATTTTTATGAGCCTATCATATTGTATTAATTACCACAAACTGCACTCTTGAACACTTATCTTTTCACATATTTCTTATTCTTAGTACTTAAAATTACCCTTATGATTGATAAGTAAATGGATTTTACTGACAATGCATTTATTTACATAAATAAATAATGCTGTTTATATATATAAAAACAATTGAATATGTGTATGTGTTCAATGAATTTTTTTTCAAATTAACATCTTAATTCTACCACATTAGTTACAAATAGATATAGACTTTATAGATTCATCAAATATTTTTTTCTCAAATTTATATGTCCTTTGTGAAGTAAATGAAACTGTATATATTAAATATAATCCTATCACATGTAACAGTTACTAGTGCATCCCAGGACATACATAGGTCAGGTCCTACTCAAGGCATCACGGATAACTGGATTTAACTTTCTATCCTAGGAGTCTTCTGTATATTTCTGTGGCTTTTATACTACAATCAGGAGGAAGAATTCTTTTGCTAAAAGCTTCCAAATGACTATGCGAGTAGATTATTTGTAGACTAGTGATATAATATTATAGTTTAATATGTGAAGCATGATAAAATAAAATGCCATTGCCATATTTAATTTGTTCAGTAAAGCATTCATTTAGTTATCAAGCATTCATTTTCTTTTTTTAAAGATTTTATTTATTTATTTGACAGACAGAGATCACAAGTAGACAGAGAGGCAGGCAGAGAGAAAGGAAGGGAAGCAGGGTCCCTGCTGAGCAGAGAGCCTGATGTGGGGCTCTATCCCAGGACTCTGGGATCATGACCTGAGCAGAAGGCAGAGGCTTTAACACACTGAGCCACCCAAGAGCCCCAAGCATTCATTTTCTTTATACAGAAGAGATAGAACAATATTATATAGTAGAAAATACAGTAAATAATCTAGAAACCTTGATCATTTTGTTTTGGCAATTTTAGAACATAAAATTAGCTAAAGCTCAAGTGCAAGTTATATTTGTATCATAGGAGGAAAAGTTAATTAAAAGTTTGTTTATTACCATAGTTTAACACTTCAACGAAATGATAACGAGTCCAAAATCAATGAATATATGAAGTATACAATAAAAACAATAATCTTGAGTGTATGTGACTCACTGTAGGTATTGATAGGCTAGAAATCAAAGGGAAAGTATCTATAGGGTTTGTTCAGTTCCATGCTCATCAGATTAATAGGCTTTCTCATATTGCTTCCTTCACCACATTAATTTGTCTAATGAAGTTTTCAAGAGTTAAAGACAGTGATAGGTTCATGGCTGGAGAGAAGGTACAGAATCTAAGATAGTTCAGCAGTGCTTATTATTTAAGAGAAAGACAGCATGGGAGGTGAGGGGTATATCATGCATCCTGTTTTCACTCCCTTTGTGGAGCACCTACCCTGGAGGTCATGTAATAATAACCAATGACCAAAAAACAATAAAAAAACCCAAACATCCATGTGGAAGTGCCATCCCTGCCTGGAGATGAGTAGACTGCTCAAACAGATCCTGGGCAGGCATCTCAGCCCAGGCCTGTGTTGGGGAAGCTGGTTCCTGGCTTTGGGCGCAATCAGGAAGCCAGCAAACTGACGGGAGAGTGCAGCCAGGGTTAACAGGACTGATGATCTTTTTGCAGCCAGGCCGCGGGTGGACACCCGCTCAAGGAACCAGGCTAGGAGGCTGCCCAGCGCCAGCGCTGGTCAAGCTTGCAGCCCCCGGGGCTTCCCCCGCGCCCCAGCCAGGGCGGGGCCTCAGGAGGGAGGGGGCGGGGGCGGGGCAGAGAAGGGGCTTTACTAATTGCCAAAGCGAAAAGGGAGCTCGCGGAGGACTCAGGAGGGAGGGGGGCGGGGGCGGGTGGAGGGCGGCGGGGAGAAGGCGCTTTGCTAATTGCCTAAGCTGGAAGTGAGCTCACAGAGGATGTGGCTGAGAGTCTGGGAGGAGGTGGAGGGGCTGGCGGAGGAGGGGCGGGCAGCGCCGCGGTGCTGTGCTGCGGCCCAGTCGGGACTGCAGGACCCACCGGACTCGCCGCCCGTACGCTCCCATGTGAGGCTCCGCTGTCCCGCTCCTGCTGCCTGCTGCCCCTCCCCGCCCCAAGGCTTCTCCGGACCACCCTCTGCACAGGGGTAAAGTGACACCGCGCCGCGCCCTCACCTGGAGCAGAAAGCGCGGACCCGACCTGGGGGCGAAGA
Organism: Mustela nivalis; assembly: GCF_964662115.1. Taxonomy (NCBI): domain Eukaryota; kingdom Metazoa; phylum Chordata; class Mammalia; order Carnivora; family Mustelidae; genus Mustela; species Mustela nivalis. Next base: position 84,105 of record NW_028135703.1, read on the forward strand.
GGGGGGTTGTGGAGGCCCAGCCTCCCATGAACCCCAGGGCACCGGGACCACCCCGGACGCTGCGCCAAACCCGGGTCCTCATGGGGTCGGGCTGGGGACAGCGCCTTGCGAGGTGCCCCCCGCCAGCAGGCACGCTAGCCCCCATCTTTCCGCAGCCCCATGCGCCCGTGCTGAGGACCCCCTTCCCTCCCCCGCCGTGGCCCCGCTGCTTTTGTTCTGGACTTGGGATCCCAGGTGGAAACTAGTCCCTCAGACCTCCCTGGCAGCAAGGAGGGCAGGGAGGGATTCTTGGTTTCCTGCCCTGGGTCCTCCTCTCTCCCCATTCACAAGCCTTCTGGCTTCCCTTTACTCTCCTCATTGTCAGTTTTCTGAAATGGTTTTCTTCTGCATGTTGACCCAAAGAGCTATTTCATGAATGAATATACACGAAACTGAGTTGGAGCCCACCTGTAGAGGCCTTTCATTAGAATGGTCTCTGGTTCTAGCCTCAGTTCAGAATACTGCATGTACCTGAGGACCAAGTCCAGATGTTTCTTTCATCTCTGACTTGAATTTGAAATCCTCCTCAGACTTCAGCTTCCAGGATTTCTCCAGTCCTTGCTCTCCCACTGTCTTGGTGGGGATCCGCCATGAGTGTTGAACACAGGAATGAATGAATGATATATACCCCAGACTGCTGGGGCTTTGTCTTCTTTTGCTGAGGTTGAAAAGGCTTGGGAGAGACCCCCTGTATGCAGATAGAGAGCTGCATGCAATTGCTTAGATAAACGTGTTCCCCACTTAATTGCTTGGGCATTGAACATTTCGCCCTTAACCACTGGCTTGAGCAGTTAGGAGGAGACAATCTGGAGGTGAATCAGAAGATGGCTGAATCCACATGGTGGTGGTCTGGGTTTGGGAGATTTTCCTGGAGATTCAAAGGAAAAATATAAATTCTTCCAGTGTGGAGTGGTAAACATTTTATCGATGGGAGATGGAAAATAAATGGTCTGGTTAAACTTTCCCGCCCCCTCAAAACCCATTATTTGAAAACACAAAAAGGGAAGTGAAGGGAGAAATCCTCCCACTCCCATTCCCACTCACCTCCATAGCCATCTCCTCTTCCAAGAACCTAACAGACAAGGTGCCAAGAAGTGTTAGGTACCAGCAGTGGTCTCAGATCTCATTCAAGAATCATGGTGAAAGGCTTTCAAATAGATTGTGGGGGAACAGGGATCCAATTAGGGGGGACAAGTTTAAGGTTTGCCTGGTCCCCTAAAAATTAATGGCACTAGAGAAGATGAGCTTTGGGAACTATAGCTTAATGGATACAATGTGTTAAAAGCTTCAGTGAGTCATGGTGGGAAGAGGCCAAGAGGGCAGCAAACACAGTCTTAGATGATGTTATTAATAGCACTACAGGCTCTAGATTTCCTGTGGTGGTGTTCTTGGCAAGACCAGCCCGGCCAAAGTGGATACTCTCAACCTGGAACAGAGGGTCTTGGAGATGCCAGCACGTGAGGTATGATGAGAGGGTAAAATGATAGGAGGTGTCCTTTGGAAGGACTGACTCCTTGACTTTAAAAGGGAGAACCCAAATCTGTAGGTGAAATCTTTCTGGCTACAAAGAGGGCCAAGGCCTCCTAAGGTCAAGGTCTCCTCGTCACTTGCAAAGATGTCGAAGAACATATTCAGACATTTCAAAGATGTCCTCATATCATTGGTTCCCACTCTGGAATTCTATCAATAAGGTGAGAGTTCCTCTAGTTGAAAAAGAGATCTAAAAAGACTTCCCTTTCTCATGTAATTTCTGTAACCTCCAGGACACACCCACCTCCCCCTTCCAGCTCTGTAATGAAGCCACAGCTGGTGCCAATTTGTGGAACTCCTTAAAGGCTATTCTCCCTTATATACCCCGGGACCAAGTTCCCATGCTCCCTCACCCGATTTCCTGCACTCACCTCCCACCTGGTGTGTTCACACCTGCAAGTGCCTTTTACCAACCCCTTTGCCAAAAGGCAGCCAGAGTGACCTTTCAAAGACCTATCAGTTCCTGGCATTTGTCTCCATAGAAATCTGCACTGATCTTCTAACAAATTCTCAGTCCTCCAAAGGCACCCATAATCCTCCCATCAGTCTATTCATACCCCTCCAACTGACTGATGCCTGTTCTGCCCCATCTCTCTGCCCTTCAACCACACTGCCTCCTTCTTCCTGTGGAGACCTCTCATGGCACCTGCCTCCAAGCACAGGTGATTCCCATTGATGGGAAGACCCTCTTCTCTCCCCCATCTCCCCACTCCAGTTACTCCCACTTATTCGTGAGCTCACAAGCCCCATGGTACACACTCTCCATGCAGCCTGCTCTCTCTTTTCTAGCACTGGCCTCCGTTTCTAGCTGTGGTTGTGTCATGGATGTCCCTCCCCAGCCAGCCTCCAAGCTCTCCTTCCCTTTAGCTCCAACACCTGACACAGTGCCTGGCACGTAGTAAGCCCTGGCTAGCTTCTAAGAGCCTCACTGAGGGACTGAAAGCATTTTAAAAATGTCACCACGTAGGCTCGAAACTGTAGGCAGAAAAAGCTTTGCCTGGATTGACATTTTAGAGACGTATTCGTCAAGTTGGATATGTTCACTGACTTTACCTTGTAAAATTAAAAAAAAAAAAGGGACCTCTGTATCGCTTCGCATCTAAGGAAGGCGCATGTATACTATTAGACCACGTTATGAGCTTAATGGAAGGAGACAAGATGTTTTCGCTAAGAAAATGTATAAGACTGTTGAGGTCAAGTGGGAGGAAACAGTCCGTTTGTTGGAGCATTGCTATCTTACTCTATCACAGCCACTCATAAAAATCTGACACGGGGTGAGTCAGAATTGTCTGTCGGAGATGAGTTAGATCTGGCTCATGTTCCTACAGACATGAAAGCCAGAAGCGAAGAAGGAGGCTTTGAAAGCGTGGGTTGAGGAGGCCGTGTGGTTCACTGCGATGAGCTAAGTGCCCAGGGCCACCAGCAGACATGCTGGCCTGTGTCCGTCCTTTGTTCTGGGGTCCCTCTTGCACCATGTGGTGAGGCTGGTGGCTGGGAGCAGCTCAGGACAGGACCTGGTGGCATCTTACCTCTCCCACCCTCCTGTGGGCTCCAGTGGGCTCCAGTAGGTCCCAAGGGACAGCCTGCCTTCCTTGCAAAGCCCAGTAGCACTGGGAGCAGAAACTGGGGCCAAAGAGTGAGCACCCTGTTTGACAAGCTGGACCAGCCACCTCTTCTTCAGATGCAGGGGGAGCCCTGGCATGCTGACTCCTCCCTTCTCCCTTTCCCCTTTCCTCTTTCCTCCCTCTTTTCTTCCCCTCTCTCCTTCCCTGGTGGTGCCCTTTCCCAATGCCCACTTCATCCCTTTTCCTTTCTACATACCTGTCTTCTAGAGTTTCTTCTCTTTCCTCCCCATTACTTCCCTTCATCTGAATCTCCTCTTTGGTCCCTTTGTCCCTGCTCTCTGCTCCTCCTCCCCTTCCCTGGCCCCTGTTCAGCTCCATACTGAATGCAGGCAGAGCTGGACTAACATGCTCACTTGCTAGCTCAGCCACCCTCCAGAGAAGTCACTCTTCGGTGGCCACCTTCCTGACCCCCTGGTTGCTTCTCCACTTGTTCAGATATTGCTCTGAAGTCTGAGGAGGACAGAGCGGGGCTGCCACAGAAGCAGGCCAGAGGAGAAACCAAACCATGTGTCCACACTGTCCCCCAGCACTGCTGCTCTGAGAGCTTTCGGAGTCCTCAAAGGGTTAGGATTTAGGGGCTTCTTCAGAACCGGGAGTGAAAACAAGCATAGGTCAAAAGAAAAGCGACGGCCCCCACACAAAAATAATAATCACAAATGAAAACTATGTTAACTCTGAGTCCCAAAGTCGAAAAATTGCCTTGAATCTGTCACTAGAGAACACCCAAGGCCTCACTCTCTGGGTTCTGGGTGCCCTGGGAATGGCAGGAGGCTCTGAAAAGCGCGTGGGGGTGCAGAACTATGGGGGCTATCCTGCCCGCTGGCAGGGGGGGGGTACCTCCTGTGGCGCTGTCCCGGCCTGACCCCCTGCGGACAGGGTGTGGCGCAGCGTCTGGGGTGGTCCTGGTGCCCTGGGGTTGGCGGGAGGCTGCGCCCAGCTCCTGGACTGCGTTTTCTGCTTCAGGTGAGGGCGTGTCGTGGTGTCACTTTACCTGTGAGCAGAGGGTCCTCCAGAGAAGCCATGGGTCGGGGAGGGGCAGCAGGCGGCGGGAACGGGAACAGGACACCGCGGCCTCAGGGGCTAGGCTGGAGCATGGGAGTGCAGGGGCAGCGAGTATGGTGGGTCCTGCAGTCCCAAATGGGCTGCAGCACAGCACACTGGCGCTGCGCGCCCCTCCTTCCCGCCTGGGCAATTAGCAAAGCCCCTCTCCCGGCCGCCCCCGCCCCCCTCCCTCCTGAGTCCTCTGAGAGCTCACTTCCAGCTTTGGAAATTAGCAAAGACCCTTCTCTGCGCTGGCCCCGCCCCCTCACTTCTGAGGCCGGAGCCCATGCTGGGGTGCGGGGCTAAGCCCTGGCATGCTGCTGCATTGCCAGCGCCTGCCCTGGGCAGCCTCCTAGCCTGGCTCCCTGAGCGGGTGTCCACGCGCAGCCTGGCTGCGAAAAGATCATCAGTCCTAAACGCCAGCTGCACTCTTGGGTCAGTTTGCTGGCTTCCAGATTGCGCCCAAAGCCAGGAACCAGCTTCCCCAGCACAGGCCTGGGCTGAGATGCCTGCCTGGGATCTGTCTGAGCAGTCTCCTCCACTCCAGGCAGGGATGGCACTTCGACCTGGATGTTTGGGTTTCTTGTTTGTTTTTTTGGTCATTGGTTATTACATGACCTCCAGGGTAGGTGCTCCACAAAGGGAGTGAAAACAGGACGCCATATATAGCATACAGCCATTCTAGAAAAATAGCTTGGGGTTCTCTCAGAAACGCGGCATTGGTCCTTGCACTATGGTTTAATAGAAAAGGGATTATGCACCAAGTTACTTAAATGAGCATAGGTTGAAATCGTTTACTGAGAGTAAATATTTTAAATAGTTATATTTTAACTAAATCTATCATCAATCATAAATCTATTACACGAAGGTTACAGGCAATTTAAAAGCAAGAGCACTCTCTTCAGGGTTTTAAATAACCCCTGTCTCTCTTGGCACATGAGAATGCAAAGATAGGAAATGGTTTGTAAAAGATCATATAATAGCTTTTACTAATTCTATTTATTTGACAGACAGAGATCACAAGTAGGCAGAGAGGCAGGCAGAGAGAAAGATGGGGAAGCAGGCTCCCCGTCAAGCAGAGAGCCTGATGAAGGGCTCGATCCCAGGACCCTGAGATCATGACCTGAGCCCAAGGCAGAGGCTTAACACACGGAGCCACCCAGGCGCCCCCAGATGAAATACATTTCTGACTTAGAAACTTCAGATAGAATTATTTTGTCCATGATGACAACTGAAGAAAATGTGTCATCCCTAAACCTAACCTTAAACCCTACCAACGCTGAAACCTAAGCTGACCTTAAAGCCCAAACTAGAACCCTGAATCCCAAACCTGGAATGGAACCCAAAGCCTGTACCTGAGCCCTGGATCCAAGCCCTGAACCACGAACCCAAACCCTAAACCAGACCTCCAAGTCATGAAACCTGAACCCAAATCTCAGCATGAAGTCAAACCCCAAATTTGACCTTGAACTTTATCCCATAAGCCCTGAGTCTTAAAGCCTAAATCATAAACTTAAAGCCCTAAACTATAACTCTGTTCCCTTGTCCTTCACTCTAAACCCTCACCCTAACACTAAACCCAAAGCCTGATCTAGAACTCTGACTAAAACCTGAACCTGTACCCAAATTCAAATGCTTCACCACACTTTGCTTAGGCACTTGCCATTGATGGATATTTGCAGTTTCTACCTTTTGATTCTTGTGAACATTGTTTGGGTTGGGGGCTAGGGTTAGGGTCTTGGATTAGGGTAGGGTCCAGGCTTGAGACCAAGTTGAGGTCAGAGTGTGGGTCTGCATCAGGGCCATGTTCAGTGACACTGTTTGGGTCAAGGACTGTTGTAATTCCACATTGTTTCCAATTCATTGTTCCTTAGCTATTTGGGGGGAAGTTGGGGGGTATTGGGCTCCATGCAGCTTGAATTTCCGGAATGAAATGGCATCAGCTGGACCCCAGGAGGGAGCAGGACCTTCCACTGAAGGGTGAGCTCCCACAGTCCTGCACTGCCTTGCACCGCCTGCAGAGGGCGCCAGACCCCAGCTCCGCCCTGAGCTAAGGCTGCACAGCCACAGCTGGGACCAGAGCCCCGCCTCTTCAGGACCCACTGTGGAGACTTCTGGAGAATGTGGGGCGCCTCCCACCCTGACAGGACAAGCTGAGGAGGGTGTGGCTCTGCATCCACACTGACCGGACCCGTTGTGGAGGACGCGCCCACACTGGCAGCAGTCCAACCTCCTAAGGACCAGATGCTGGAGGAGCTGAGGAGAAGCCGCCTGAGTGCACTGTCAAGGGGTTCGTGGTCTCAGGACCCCACAGAGGAAGGGCGCCCTGTGTAGACACTGGGGCTTCCGTCGTTTTGTGTGAGGAGACGTGGCCTCCTGCTGTGCTGTGCGCGGGGCTGTGGGGTCCCCCCTTTCTGGGCTCGGGTGCTCCTAGGTCCTCATCGGTGTTTGTGTGCTCGCGGATTAGGTTCCTTGGGCTCCTCAGATGGTCTGCAGTCAGGGAGCGTCCCCCTGCTTCGGTGCTTGTGCTCTCCCCACCTCAGCCCTGCGGGGTCCTTCCCGTGTCCACACCCACTCCAGGCTTGCACCGAGTCCGGAAATTCGGGAGCCAGAGTGAGGACTCTGTAGACGGTTTTGGGGAGAGTAGGTATTTTCCCAGTGTGGGTTCTTCCCTGAGCACAGTGCCTCCCCATCTCTGTGTGTACCCCTCCCTGTCTGTCTTCATTGTTGCAGGGCTGTCAGAGGACAGGTCTGTCACCTTCTTGGTTCAGGGGCCTCCCAGGTATCTTGCTGTCTTGGATGCAGGTGTAAATGAGATCGTTCTCCGCAGTCTCTTTCTGATGGTTCCTTCGGAGCACCTAGGAGTGCCACTAATTTGTGCATATTGATTTTGTTCCTTGCAAGTTCTTGAATTTATTAGTTCAATTGGCCTTAAACTCAATCTGCCAGTTATTTGACCAGCAGCATGGGTTTAATTGGGAAGAGCAGAGAATGGCAGTCTGGGCTGAGCAAGCTAAGGTCCCATCACAGGCAAGTGCGAGAAACAAAGGAGAGGAACATTATTTCATGGAGGAGGAAGAAGTTGGGAAGGGTGCTTGAGGAAAAGTCCCTTGGAGAAAGGCAGGGTGATGGAGAATTCTCACCAGCTGAGCTGCAAAGATCCTACAAAAAGTCAGGAGATGAACCTCCAGCTTCCCCTGTGGGGCCTAAAATTGGTGAGTCTGTCCTGTGGGGGATTGCAATGTGGGGTCTGTAATGGGCACTGAGCAGCAGGCGCCCCCTTCCAGCCTCCCCTTCTGGCATCCCCAGTCCACTTTACTGGGGCTTCCCTTCCTGCTTTTGCACAGTTCTAACCAGCTTATGGTGGAACGTTGTGGAAAAACTGAAATTCCAAATCCACTGCTTCTACTGCACCTGAGATACAGGGGCCCATGATTTAATCCTCCCACGAGTCTCTTGCTAGCCCCACCTGTCCGTTACTCATTTTGAGAGTTGATATTACCAAAGTACTGTAATTCTAAAAATTTCTGAATTAGCTGTATTATTTCTTTTTAGGTATGAAGTTAACTTCCAATTATATGAATTTAATATTTTGGTCATTGTTTTCTAATTTTATTGCCTTATTCTTGGAAAATATAGCCTGATATTTAACTCTAGGAATTTATTGGCATATACTTCTGGCCTAAATAATGGCCTGTTTGTGTAAATGTTCAACTTATGCTTATATACTTACTGAAGACTCTTGTTTTGGGGTCAGGATGGCTACATTTATTAATAGATCAGGACTATTAGATTCTCTAAATTTTGATGTCTCTTAATTTAATCTAATTAAATTATCAGTTAATGAAAGAAGTTAAATTTTTTATGTACTACTGCATCTAAACTTATCAAAGTCTTTGCTATAATTAGACAAGTATGTCATCCTGTTTTTATACCAAGTCTCACATTAAAAAAATCATACTATCTGAAATATTATTTATTTTTATTATTATTTATTTTTTTTAAAAGATTGTATTTATTAGGGTACCTCTGTTATTCCCTCTGCTGTGTGCATGTTTTTCTTTTCTCACTCTCTCTCAAATAAATAAGTAAAATTTAAAGATTATCTCTCTCAAATAAATAAGTCAAATTTTTTTTCTCAATGGGAGGGAGAAGCAGACTCTCCACTGAGCAGGGAGCCTGATGCAGGGCTCAATACCAGGACCCTGGGATCATCACCTGAGCTGAAGGCAGACACTTGAACCGACTAAGTCACCCAGGCACTCCAGCTGTTTATTTATTTATTTATTTTTATTATGCATATGTTTTATCTCTCTTTTCTACAAGTCTTTTTTTTGATCTTTTTACTTTTTTCATAAAACTGAATTATTTCAAGATGACTTGGTCATCCTCTTTTCCCCAACCTCAAAGATCATAGAGTATATTTTAACTGTTAAAATAATATTAGTATTTAAGTGCTGCCTACACAAATTAAGGCAAATTATCTGTGATCTGTATTCCTGAAAATATTTTTTTTATTATGCCTTCCTATGCCAATGACATTTTATAAGGATCTAAATGTTTCCATTTGTGATTTTTTTTTCAAGATAATAAAGCTATTACTTCATTCTTTTTTATATCTGATGTTATTTAAAAAAATTCTGTCAGTCTGATTCTTGTTTCTTTATTAATGAATTATTTTTTTTCTCTCTAACACTTGTGATTTTTTTTGTGTGTCTTTGGTATGTATGCCCTAGTTTGGGATTCATAGAGTCAACTCTAGTTATGAATATTTTCTTTCTTTTCTTGTATGTAAGTTTTAATCCAGTGTCTTGACTATTTTATGCTTGAGAAATAGATGTACATTAATATTCAAATATTTCTTTCCTTTTTCTTCTTTCATTTAAAAAAAGTCATTTATTTTATTTTATTTAAAAATATTTATTTATTTATTTGGAGTAGAGAGAGAGGGTCATGAAGAGTGGCTGATTATATACTTTCAATTTGGGAGGAGGTTAGGGATAGCACAAGCCTCCAAGGTATTTTATAAACAAGGTTTCCAGGACCTTGAGGGGGCTAGCTATTGTTAGGGAAAGGTCATTTATTACTATTTAGTAAAAACTCAGGGAAGAGACTCTTCTGATGTGTATCAGTGGGTATATGCTTGGGAGATGATTGCCAATGTATATCTTGAGGGCAGGGGTGGGGAGTAGAGATAAAGAAGTTTCCAAAGTAATTTTTACATGTGAAAGTAGATTTTCAGTATCCTGGGGGGTGGACTAAGAATGCTTTTTGCCCTGAGTGGATGTGTCCACATGGAAGCAGCTGAGTCCCCAGAGGAGCTTCAAGGACTTGTCAACAGGCTATGAGTAGTAAGGAAATCTAATTTCTTCTCTAGCTTTTGTTCCACACACATCACCTACATCTTACACCTCTTTTATATTGATAATTTTAATGCTTTGCTGGTATCCAGATGACTATATCCTTAAGTGACTTCTTATCTCTATTGAATCCATTACGTATTCTATCCATTGTATTCTTAATTCAACTAGATTACATATATTTAATCTATTAGTACCACTAGGTTCTTATTCTTGTTTTTATTTCAAAATCTTTCCTTATTTCCTTACATTATTTATTGGGTATATTTTAAATCCCTGAAATACTCACTTATTATATATAAGCTGTCAACCGTATTCTTATTTTGAGGTAGCTATATCTTTTTGGGTTTTAGGACATCATACCAACAATGCCAAATAATTTTCAGACAACAGCAGGATCTTCAAGAATTCAACTAAATTCTGACACTATCTACCTGAACATAGTGTAAGATTTCATCAGTTAATGGATCAGTCCTCCAAGACTATCTCCAACCCCACCTCAGATGCCAGTCTCACTGTAGGCCCCAGGTTATTACCTGTGCTTGTGACTGAGCAACTACAGGTTGGAGGTCCCAGTGGCCTACTTCTTACGTTCTTTTAATTTGCTACAGGGACTCACAAAACTCAGAAAAATACTTACTTTATGTTTGCCAGCTTATTAAAAGATATAATAGAAGATTTAAATCAATAGATAGATAAAGAAGTGCACAGGGCAAGGTATGGAGAATGGGCACAGAGCTTCTATTACCTTCTGTAAGACTGCCACTCTTCCTGCCTTTTCATACATTTCACAAACTAAAAGCTTTCTGAACCCAGTCCTTTCAGCTTTTCTGTGGAGGCTTCATGACATAGTCATGACTGACTAAATCATTGTCATTTGCTGATCTAATCTCCAGATCCTCTTCCCTCCCCAGATAATCCTGTATTGGGAGGAAGGGGAGGCAAAAAGTTGTGAAGGCTTTCACCAAGTGGTTGGTCCTTCAGGCAAACAGCCCTTGCCTTGAGTGAGGTCTGAAGGTCACTTCATTAACAGAACAAAACACACCTCTCTCACCCTTATCACAGGAAATCCCAAGAGTTTTAGGAGCTGTGAGTCAGTAGCCATGGTTGAAAACCAAATATTCAGATGACCAAAATATATTTCTTGTAAACCACTATATTACACTACATGCTTAAGTATTTAATTATGTGATCTTTTAAACTAATATTTTTCTAAGAGTATAAACTGTTCTGGCAGTAATCTGGATTGGGGAGTGATGTATTGCCAAATTTCTGTCGTTTTAGTCCAGGAAGTCAAAGAGAAAGAACAGGAGAGCCCCTTAGGGCAGGAAGTTCAAAGTAACAATGTTAACTACTACTACCTTTTCTTGATTTTTTTTTTTAAACAAGCAAATCTTCTCTTCAGAGTTGCAGTTTAAAGCCAAGAACATGCAGAATTGGGAGAAAAAATAGTTAAATTTGGAGACTTGCAGAGGTAGAATCAGAGTAGTGAAAGCCATTACAGCAACTGAACTAACTGAGGTCAGTCTTTGGTGAATCACAGAAACAGGTGGAGTTGTCAAACAAAGGAATCTTTGTTTACAACATACAAGGAGATCACAGGGAATAAGTTCCAAAGCCTTGACTGTTTGAACAGGAGAGAGATTTTTATTTAGTATTTAAGATGAATACTCAGAAGGGAGAGTTTTATTATTCCGTGTATGGTTGGTCATAAGGTTGTGGATGCATGCACATCCACATATGTATTTGTGCAATATGTATTGCATGTTCACCTGAATGAAGCTTGTATTCCACCGAGGGCAGAAACTTCAACGTTAGAATAAAGCAGAGGTAACTGTTGGACAAGGGAAAGGGACTCTGCAGGCTTCAAGAGCAGATAGAAACTAGATGGGGTCTTGGGCTCATTTTCTGGGACAAGGAATGCAAGGCCTTGATTGCTTTTGAAATAGCACTAGGAGTTTTACCACTGATTTATTGTCTCAATAGCTTAGGCTATTTCCTGGTCTGGTGGTGACTGTTAGTTTTCCCATTGCCTTGTTCCCTCAAAATCCTTAAGGAGTGAGGTTTTTGCATTTCTTTGTAAGAACCTCCCAGGAAGTTTAGGAAGAAGTGTGCTTGGGCAAGTACACAGGTGGGGTATAGATCATTGAAAATAGCTGGGGACAAAAAATGATTTTCTTATGTCAGGAAAACTATATGTCATCTTAATTTTCTGGGAACCTCTAATTCTTTCTGCTGATGTTACCAGCAGGCTTATGAGATATTACTGATTGTTCTCTTGTACCTAAGGAAAAAGAAATGTAGAAAGCAAAAGACAAAACTTTAAAATCTATCCTCCAACTCATCAATTCACTGCAGCCACCTCTCTGTCTTTCCCTTTCTCTTTTTCTTTATCTTTCTCTCTCACTTTCTCTCTCACATACGCACAACACACGCAAATCATCTTAAAACAATTTTTAATTTTCCCTATTCCATTTTAATATACTTGAGGCATGATCATTTTCTTAGTAAATACAAGAAAAAAAAATCTAGGATTCCATCATTCTGTGTGATTAAAGTATTGAGGAATTTACTTCCAATAGCACTTATAAAAACACATTTTATTTATGTAATATTATATAATCAGGTGCCTGCATTTTTCTTATTCTCTAACTAGTGTTATTTGGCAATTAATATTTTGTCAATCAATATTCCCCTATATCTGAATGTGTGGGCAGTGAGAGATGAGTTAGAGGCAAGGATGGTGAACACTCCCAACAACTGCAGACTACATATATCTTAAGCCATGATTTTCTTTGCAAAGGTCAACATTGATAATGTTCTAGTCATACCTCCGTGTACCAGGAAAGAAGTAGCATATTTCTTGAAAGACACAGCTATCAAAGCTCCATTGAGAAACTGTAAAGATGGACAAGCGATTTCCAAATTACATATCTGATAATGGACATCTACTCTGATTATTTAAATATGAATAAAAATAAAAAACCTTACTAATAACCAAACAGAGTATCCAATTTTACATGTGAAGGAAATAATGGAAGAGACATGTCACCAAAAGTATATGGATGGCTTATAGGCACATGACAAATTTCTCAACATTTAGACATTAAAGAAATACAAATTAAAATCATAATGAGACATGCTTACATATCTATTAGAATGGCTAAAATTATAAAGGCTAATTGTACTTGGTCTGAGCTAGATTGAGAAGCAACTAAAAATCTAAACTGTTGTTGGCATATATCATGATACAACCACTTTGGAAAATAGTTTGAAAATTTTTTTAAATGCAAAATATGTTGCAGTTACAAAAATAGCCATTTTACTTCTAGGCATTTAACCAAGAGAAACAAGCCCTATGTTCATACAGGGACTTGTATATGAATTTCATAGCAGCTTTATTTTTAAGAATTGAAAACAGTGGAAATGTTCATCAATGTCCATCCATAGAGCAAAGAAAAATTATGATCTATTCATTAAAGAGATTACTATTCAACATCAAAATGAACTATTTACAATTGGAGATTCTCAAAGTAATGATGCTGAGAAAAGAAAAGCCAGGCAATGAATAGTATATACAGTGTGATTCCATGACTATAAAAAATCTAGAAAATACAAATTTATATATAGTCACAGTCATCAAATATATTGGTGTGATTTTAGTGCCTTCTTCTGTGATCCTATAGCTTCCTACACTTGCATCTCTGAGCATTTGTTACACCATGTGAAAATATGAACTCTTTCTCTTCATTCTGTCTTACTAGAATAAGAGTCCTTGAAATTTTATGGACAATTGAACTCTCAGTTATTAGCAGAAATTCTATCACACAGTAAGTTTCCAAATATAAAAGCCAGAGTTTTACAATGACTTCTAAGCTTTTACATGATCTAGCCACTCATTTAACCTCTGTGACCTCTTTCCCTGCTACTCTTCAGTCACTCACAGTGGCCTCCTTGCTATTCCTCAGATATGCCAGGCATGATCCAACCTTATGGCCTTCAAGATAGCCAATTCCTTTGTCTGGAGTGACCTTATTGCTGATAGTTCTGCGCAAATTCATCACCTTTCCATACCTTTGTTCAATTGTCAGCTTCATTGTAACTACCCTGATCTTCCTATTAAAAATTTTAACTCCCCATCCCCTGCCTAGCAACCTTGATTTTTCTCACCCTGATCGAGTTTTTCTTTTTCCCCATTGTACTCATCCTTTTTGAATGCACTATGCAATTTTTATTAAGGTTTATAGCTTTGAATTGTCTCACCCATTAAAATAAAAGTTCTACAAAGCCAAGTATTTCATTTACCAGTGTAGTCTGAAGTAATATCTGCCATATAATAGTTCAGTAGACAACTGGTAAATTTCAAAATAAATTAATGTTGAGAATATACTGAATTTCACAAGTCATTTCAATATTTATTTCCAAAAAATAAACTATGTAAAACATACCTTAAATTTACTTTCAAAATATTTTATAGCATATAATGGACAATATACATAAGCCTTAAAGAAACAATCCTATAAATAACCATTTCATACCTACTTAAAAACTACATAATACCACACTCCTAGATCCTCTCTGAACGCTCTAAAATAACCCTAAAGGAAATACATTTTTAAAAATAACAGATTTTTTGTCAAATAATTTAATAAAATAAAAGTTTCATTCATCTATGTAGATCATAATAAATGTTTTTAATAAGCATGAAATTATAACTCTGAAGTGTGCTAAAATGAAACCACCTGCTAAGGGTGAGAGAATAAAAATAAACATCATGTTTCCAAATAAGAGGAATTTATTACCTTTGAATCAAAGCATGTGGATTTGTTCAAACTGGCAATAAAGGAATATGGAGACACAAACCATAGAAAGTCATTTTTTAGATTTCTAAAAGACTTCGAAGTGAAAAGTATACATTCACTTCTCACTTATTGCTCCTACATATTCATGAATTTGAGAGAAAATATAGGCCCTGTGTGTCTTAGCAACTAATGGGATATTTTTTGATATTTACATGCTTACACATAGTATGTGTTATAGTCTTCTCTTTTACATGCTGTAAAAAGGTTAACCCCTTTTCTGCAGAGATCTGAAAATGTGAAACAGTGCCTGAGTAGCTGAATTCATCTAATTCAAATTTCTTGCAGGTCTAAGACCTATTGATTTTCACTTGACTGCCTCCTTTTTCATCTGTCAATTGGTTACAAATTCTGGTACTGAAGAGAATACATTGGGGCTGGTGGCTCAGTGTGTTAAAGCCTCTGCCTTCAGTTCAGGTCATTATCTCAGGATCCTGGGATCGAGCTCCACGTCGGGACATAATGTAACGACAGATAGTTTATATGGGAGCCCTTTGGGTACTCTGGTGGATGAATGTTTTTAAATTAGTTTTTCATGGACATGGGGAGTTAGAGACGAGAAGGGAGGTGGGGGAAATTGGAAGGGGAGCTGAATCATGAGAGACTATGGACTCTGAAAAACAATCTGAGGGTTTTGAAGGGGCGGGGGATTTGGAGGTTGGGGTACCAGGTGTTGGGTATCATAGAGGGCACTGCTTGCATGGAGCACTGGGTGTGGTGCAAAAAGAATGAATACTGTTATGCTGAAAATAAATAAAAAATTAATTTAAAAAATATTAGTTTTTCGTAAACTACAAAAAAAAAAAAAAAAAAGAAAAGCGCTCCCATTTATAGCGTACACTTTATGGTTCACAAAGCACGTGCCAACAATAAAAATAATAATGGGTTACCGTTACACTTCATAGAAAAGGAGGTACAGGGAAATTGAATGAAAGGGAATAACAAAGTAGGTTCCTAAGTCAATCTTCCTTGTAAAAAAATTAACCTGAAAGTGCGTTTCTGCCACCTCTCTCCTGTGTGACATTTTATCGATGGGAGATGGAAAATAAATGGTCTGGTTAACCTTTCCCTCCCCCTCAAAACCCATTATTTGAAAACACAAAAAGGGAAGTGAAGGGAGAAATCCTCCCACTCCCATCCCCACTCACCTCCATAGCCACCTCCTCTTCCAAGAACCTAGCAGACAAGGTGCCAAGAAGTGTTAGGTACCAGCAGTGGTCTCAGATCTCATTCAAGAATCATGGTGAAAGGCATTCAAAGAGATTGTGGGGGCACAGGGATCCAATTAAGGGGGACAAGTTTAAGGTTTGCCTGGTCCCCTAAAAACTAATGGCACTAGAGAAGATGAGCTTTGGGAACTATAGCATAATGGATACAATGTGTAAAAAGCTTCAGTGAGTCATGGTGGGAAGAGGCCAAGAGGGTAGCAAACACAGTCTTAGATGATGTTATTAATAGCACTATAGGCTCTAGATTTCCTGTTGTGGTGTTCTTTGCAAGACCAGCCCGGCCAAAGTGGATACTCTCAACCTGGAACAGAGGGTCTTGGAGATGCCAGCACGTGAGGTATGATGAGAGGGTAAAATGATAGGAGGTGTCCTTTGGAAGGACTGACTCCTTGACTTTAAAAGGGAGAACCCAAATCTGTAGGTGAAATCTTTCTGGCTACAAAGAGGGCCAAGGCCTCCTAAGGTCAAGGTCTCCTCGTCACTTGCAAAGATGTCGAAGAACATATTCAGACATTTCAAAGATGTCCTCATATCATTGGTTCCCACTCTGGAATTCTATCAATAAGGTGAGAGTTCCTCTAGTTGAAAAAGAGATCTAAAAAGACTTCCCTTTCTCATGTAATTTCTGTAACCTCCAGGACACACCCACCTCCCCCTTCCAGCTCTGTAATGAAGCCACAGCTGGTGCCAATTTGTGGAACTCCTTAAAGGCTATTCTCCCTTATATACCCCGGGACCAAGTTCCCATGCTCCCTCACCCGATTTCCTGCACTCACCTCCCACCTGGTGTGTTCACACCTGCAAGTGCCTTTTACCAACCCCTTTGCCAAAAGGCAGCCAGAGTGACCTTTCAAAGACCTATCAGTTCCTGGCATTTGTCTCCATAGAAATCTGCACTGATCTTCTAACAAATTCTCAGTCCTCCAAAGGCACCCATAATCCTCCCATCAGTCTATTCATACCCCTCCAACTGACTGATGCCTGTTCTGCCCCATCTCTCTGCCCTTCAACCACACTGCCTCCTTCTTCCTGTGGAGACCTCTCATGGCACCTGCCTCCAAGCACAGGTGATTCCCATTGATGGGAAGACCCTCTTCTCTCCCCCATCTCCCCACTCCAGTTACTCCCACTTATTCGTGAGCTCACAAGCCCCATGGTACACACTCTCCATGCAGCCTGCTCTCTCTTTTCTAGCACTGGCCTCCGTTTCTAGCTGTGCTTGTGTCATGGATGTCCCTCCCCAGCCAGCCTCCAAGCTCTCCTTCCCTTTAGCTCCAACACCTGACACAGTGCCTGGCACGTAGTAAGCCCTGGCTAGCTTCTAAGAGCCTCACTGAGGGACTGAAAGCATTTTAAAAATGTCACCACGTAGGCTCGAAACTGTAGGCAGAAAAAGCTTTGCCTGGATTGACATTTTAGAGACGTATTCGTCAAGTTGGATATGTTCACTGACTTTACCTTGTAAAATTAAAAAAAAAAAAGGGACCTCTGTATCGCTTCGCATCTAAGGAAGGCGCATGTATACTATTAGACCACGTTATGAGCTTAATGGAAGGAGACAAGATGTTTTCGCTAAGAAAATGTATAAGACTGTTGAGGTCAAGTGGGAGGAAACAGTCCGTTTGTTGGAGCATTGCTATCTTACTCTATCACAGCCACTCATAAAAATCTGACACGGGGTGAGTCAGAATTGTCTGTCGGAGATGAGTTAGATCTGGCTCATGTTCCTACAGACATGAAAGCCAGAAGCGAAGAAGGAGGCTTTGAAAGCGTGGGTTGAGGAGGCCGTGTGGTTCACTGCGATGAGCTAAGT
Source organism: Mustela nivalis (assembly GCF_964662115.1). Lineage (NCBI taxonomy): Eukaryota > Metazoa > Chordata > Mammalia > Carnivora > Mustelidae > Mustela > Mustela nivalis. The sequence goes on from NW_028135703.1 coordinate 101,601, forward strand.
GCCCAGGGCCACCAGCAGACATGCTGGCCTGTGTCCGTCCTTTGTTCTGGGGTCCCTCTTGCACCATGTGGTGAGGCTGGTGGCTGGGAGCAGCTCAGGACAGGACCTGGTGGCATCTTACCTCTCCCACCCTCCTGTGGGCTCCAGTGGGCTCCAGTAGGTCCCAAGGGACAGCCTGCCTTCCTTGCAAAGCCCAGTAGCACTGGGAGCAGAAACTGGGGCCAAAGAGTGAGCACCCTTTTTGACAAGCTGGACCAGCCACCTCTTCTTCAGATGCAGGGGGAGCCCTGGCATGCTGACTCCTCCCTTCTCCCTTTCCCCTTTCCTCTTTCCTCCCTCTTTTCTTCCCCTCTCTCCTTCCCTGGTGGTGCCCTTTCCCAATGCCCACTTCATCCCTTTTCCTTTCTACATACCTGTCTTCTAGAGTTTCTTCTCTTTCCTCCCCATTACTTCCCTTCATCTGAATCTCCTCTTTGGTCCCTTTGTCCCTGCTCTCTGCTCCTCCTCCCCTTCCCTGGCCCCTGTTCAGCTCCATACTGAATGCAGGCAGAGCTGGACTAACATGCTCACTTGCTAGCTCAGCCACCCTCCAGAGAAGTCACTCTTCGGTGGCCACCTTCCTGACCCCCTGGTTGCTTCTCCACTTGTTCAGATATTGCTCTGAAGTCTGAGGAGGACAGAGCGGGGCTGCCACAGAAGCAGGCCAGAGGAGAAACCAAACCATGTGTCCACACTGTCCCCCAGCACTGCTGCTCTGAGAGCTTTCGGAGTCCTCAAAGGGTTAGGATTTAGGGGCTTCTTCAGAACCGGGAGTGAAAACAAGCATAGGTCAAAAGAAAAGCGACGGCCCCCACACAAAAATAATAATCACAAATGAAAACTATGTTAACTCTGAGTCCCAAAGTCGAAAAATTGCCTTGAATCTGTCACTAGAGAACACCCAAGGCCTCACTCTCTGGGTTCTGGGTGCCCTGGGAATGGCAGGAGGCTCTGAAAAGCGCGTGGGGGTGCAGAACTATGGGGGCTATCCTGCCCGCTGGCAGGGGGGGGGTACCTCCTGTGGCGCTGTCCCGGCCTGACCCCCTGCGGACAGGGTGTGGCGCAGCGTCTGGGGTGGTCCTGGTGCCCTGGGGTTGGCGGGAGGCTGCGCCCAGCTCCTGGACTGCGTTTTCTGCTTCAGGTGAGGGCGTGTCGTGGTGTCACTTTACCTGTGAGCAGAGGGTCCTCCAGAGAAGCCATGGGTCGGGGAGGGGCAGCAGGCGGCGGGAACGGGAACAGGACACCGCGGCCTCAGGGGCTAGGCTGGAGCATGGGAGTGCAGGGGCAGCGAGTATGGTGGGTCCTGCAGTCCCAAATGGGCTGCAGCACAGCACACTGGCGCTGCGCGCCCCTCCTTCCCGCCTGGGCAATTAGCAAAGCCCCTCTCCCGGCCGCCCCCGCCCCCCTCCCTCCTGAGTCCTCTGAGAGCTCACTTCCAGCTTTGGAAATTAGCAAAGACCCTTCTCTGCGCTGGCCCCGCCCCCTCACTTCTGAGGCCGGAGCCCATGCTGGGGTGCGGGGCTAAGCCCTGGCATGCTGCTGCATTGCCAGCGCCTGCCCTGGGCAGCCTCCTAGCCTGGCTCCCTGAGCGGGTGTCCACGCGCAGCCTGGCTGCGAAAAGATCATCAGTCCTAAACGCCAGCTGCACTCTTGGGTCAGTTTGCTGGCTTCCAGATTGCGCCCAAAGCCAGGAACCAGCTTCCCCAGCACAGGCCTGGGCTGAGATGCCTGCCTGGGATCTGTCTGAGCAGTCTCCTCCACTCCAGGCAGGGATGGCACTTCGACCTGGATGTTTGGGTTTCTTGTTTGTTTTTTTGGTCATTGGTTATTACATGACCTCCAGGGTAGGTGCTCCACAAAGGGAGTGAAAACAGGACGCCATATATAGCATACAGCCATTCTAGAAAAATAGCTAGGGGTTCTCTCAGAAACGGGGCATTGGTCCTTGCACTATGGTTTAATAGAAAAGGGATTATGCACCAAGTTACTTAAATGAGCATAGGTTGAAATCGTTTACTGAGAGTAAATATTTTAAATAGTTATATTTTAACTAAATCTATCATCAATCATAAATCTATTACACGAAGGTTACAGGCAATTTAAAAGCAAGAGCACTCTCTTCAGGGTTTTAAATAACCCCTGTCTCTCTTGGCACATGAGAATGCAAAGATAGGAAATGGTTTGTAAAAGATCATATAATAGCTTTTACTAATTCTATTTATTTGACAGACAGAGATCACAAGTAGGCAGAGAGGCAGGCAGAGAGAAAGATGGGGAAGCAGGCTCCCCGTCAAGCAGAGAGCCTGATGAAGGGCTCGATCCCAGGACCCTGAGATCATGACCTGAGCCCAAGGCAGAGGCTTAACACACGGAGCCACCCAGGCGCCCCCAGATGAAATACATTTCTGACTTAGAAACTTCAGATAGAATTATTTTGTCCATGATGACAACTGAAGAAAATGTGTCATCCCTAAACCTAACCTTAAACCCTACCAACGCTGAAACCTAAGCTGACCTTAAAGCCCAAACTAGAACCCTGAATCCCAAACCTGGAATGGAACCCAAAGCCTGTACCTGAGCCCTGGATCCAAGCCCTGAACCACGAACCCAAACCCTAAACCAGACCTCCAAGTCATGAAACCTGAACCCAAATCTCAGCATGAAGTCAAACCCCAAATTTGACCTTGAACTTTATCCCATAAGCCCTGAGTCTTAAAGCCTAAATCATAAACTTAAAGCCCTAAACTATAACTCTGTTCCCTTGTCCTTCACTCTAAACCCTCACCCTAACACTAAACCCAAAGCCTGATCTAGAACTCTGACTAAAACCTGAACCTGTACCCAAATTCAAATGCTTCACCACACTTTGCTTAGGCACTTGCCATTGATGGATATTTGCAGTTTCTACCTTTTGATTCTTGTGAACATTGTTTGGGTTGGGGGCTAGGGTTAGGGTCTTGGATTAGGGTAGGGTCCAGGCTTGAGACCAAGTTGAGGTCAGAGTGTGGGTCTGCATCAGGGCCATGTTCAGTGACACTGTTTGGGTCAAGGACTGTTGTAATTCCACATTGTTTCCAATTCATTGTTCCTTAGCTATTTGGGGGGCAGTTGGGGGGTATTGGGCTCCATGCAGCTTGAATTTCCGGAATGAAATGGCATCAGCTGGACCCCAGGAGGGAGCAGGACCTTCCACTGAAGGGTGAGCTCCCACAGTCCTGCACTGCCTTGCACCGCCTGCAGAGGGCGCCAGACCCCAGCTCCGCCCTGAGCCAAGGCTGCACAGCCACAGCTGGGACCAGAGCCCCGCCTCTTCAGGACCCACTGTGGAGACTTCTGGAGAATGTGGGGCGCCTCCCACCCTGACAGGACAAGCTGAGGAGGGTGTGGCTCTGCATCCACACTGACCGGACCCGTTGTGGAGGACGCGCCCACACTGGCAGCAGTCCAACCTCCTAAGGACCAGATGCTGGAGGAGCTGAGGAGAAGCCGCCTGAGTGCACTGTCAAGGGGTTCGTGGTCTCAGGACCCCACAGAGGAAGGGCGCCCTGTGTAGACACTGGGGCTTCCGTCGTTTTGTGTGAGGAGACGTGGCCTCCTGCTGTGCTGTGCGCGGGGCTGTGGGGTCCCCCCTTTCTGGGCTCGGGTGCTCCTAGGTCCTCATCTGTGTTTGTGTGCTCGCGGATTAGGTTCCTTGGGCTCCTCAGATGGTCTGCAGTCAGGGAGCGTCCCCCTGCTTCGGTGCTTGTGCTCTCCCCACCTCAGCCCTGCGGGGTCCTTCCCGTGTCCACACCCACTCCAGGCTTGCACCGAGTCCGGAAATTCGGGAGCCAGAGTGAGGACTCTGTAGACGGTTTTGGGGAGAGTAGGTATTTTCCCAGTGTGGGTTCTTCCCTGAGCACAGTGCCTCCCCATCTCTGTGTGTACCCCTCCCTGTCTGTCGTCATTGTTGCAGGGCTGTCAGAGGACAGGTCTGTCACCTTCTTGGTTCAGGGGCCTCCCAGGTATCTTGCTGTCTTGGATGCAGGTGTAAATGAGATCGTTCTCCGCAGTCTCTTTCTGATGGTTCCTTCGGAGCACCTAGGAGTGCCACTAATTTGTGCATATTGATTTTGTTCCTTGCAAATTCTTGAATTTATTAGTTCAATTGGCCTTAAACTCAATCTGCCAGTTATTTGACCAGCAGCATGGGTTTAAATTGGGAAGAGCAGAGAATGGCAGTCTGGGCTGAGCAAGCTAAGGTCCCATCACAGGCAAGTGCGAGAAACAAAGGAGAGGAACATTATTTCATGGAGGAGGAAGAAGATGGGAAGGGTGCTTGAAGAAAAGTCTCTTGGAGAAAGGCAGGGTGATGGAGAATTCTCACCAGCTGAGCTGCAAAGATCCTACAAAAAGTCAGGAGATGAACCTCCAGCTTCCCCTGTGGGGCCTAAAATTGGTGAGTCTCTCCTGTGGGGGATTGCAATGTGGGGTCTGTAATGGGCACTGAGCACCAGGCGCCCCCTTCCAGCCTCCCCTTCTGGCATCCCCAGTCCACTTTACTGGGGCTTCCCTTCCTGCTTTTGCACAGTTCTAACCAGCTTGTGGTGGAACGTTGTGGAAAAACTGAAATTCCAAATCCACTGCTTCTACTGCACCTGAGATACAGGGGCCCATGATTTAATTCTCCCACGAGTCTCTTGCTAACATGTGTCCTCTCCATGTTGGGTGACCTGGATCTGGGAGGGCTTGGACTCCATCCCAAAGTCTGATGTTCTCTCTGCTTCCGTGTCGTCGTGCTAACATGGTTGTTTGGAAGATTCATTTCCTCTGTGGTGATTTCAAAGTGCAGTCAGCTTGTTATAGCAGCACAAATACGTGCTGTCTCCACACTCAGATTCCCCAGACGTCATTTCTTTACCACGTTTGCCACTTCACACGGGATGCTTCAGTGTGTTTGATCCCACACCAGGACAATGTCCTGCAGAACCACCACATAACCTGAAATGAGGAGATCATTACAGAACCCATCCAAGGGTTAGTGTTAGGAACCAGGGACATGGCAGGCCTGACCTGAAGACCCCATGGAGAGCTGTCTGGGTGGCTGAGTTGACAGTGGAGGTGAGGGTGAGTGTCTGGCTCTGGCTTTGTGTCCAGGAGTCAGCTCTGTGTGGGTGTGTCCTCAGCTAGGCATGCAGATTTCTGCTCCTCTGAATCCTTTCCGGAGTTCCAAATGGCACAGTTTCCTTCTGGGCAGCAGGCTGAGTCCTCTGGGATTGCCCATGTGTCCCCAAATTGTAGGGCACCTACTGCAAGGCCTTTGGGGTCAGTATCTTGAAAACCAAACCAAAGGTTATGGTTAGGGACCACCACATGGCAGGCCCGATCTGCTAGCACTCTGTCCATCTTTCTGGGGGAGGAAGCAGTCGAGGGATTTGTTCAGGTTGAGTGTCAAGCTCCAGGTTTGCATCCAGGGGCCTGCTGAATATGGGGGTGTCCAGAGGTAGAAATGCAGATTTCAGTTCCTCTGAATCCTTTCTGGAGTTCCAAATGGCATGGTTCCTTTCAGGGTGGCAGGTTGAGTCCTATGGTGTTCCTCACTGTCCCCATTCTCTGAGGCTTTGGAGCCAGGCCGTCGATGACAGACAAACACAGGCTGGAGAGCTTTAATGTCAGAAATGTATTTTCTCACAGATCTGGAGGCCAGAAGTTCCAGATCAAGGTGCCAGCAAGGTTGGTCTCCAGTGAGCCTTTTCTTGTTGGTCTATAGATCACTACCTTTTCAACTGTGCCCTCAGATGACCTCTTCTCTGTGGACCCCCAGAGGGGAGGTAGGGGGAGTGCTTTCATGTGTTTCACCCTTATGAGGACACCAGTCCTAGCAGATTAGGACTCCTGTGACCTCACCAAGCCTTCAGTACCTCCTTCTAGGTAGGCCCTATCTCCAGATGCAGTCACACCGGAGATTAGGAATTCTTCATATGACTTTTGTGGGGACACAATTCAGTCCATAACAATTAGTACAGGAGAAAAACCATGGAGAGAATTCTAGAGGAGTCACACGTTGATGTTATAAGGTAAGTGGGTATAAAAGAGCACCTCTGAAGTCCAATAGGTCATTAGAGCTAGAGGCCGACAGGAAAGTCCTGTACGTGCCACAGTTTTGAGTTTGATGCAAGTGCAACTCTGAAGGGAAGATATTTGGGAGGCCTTGGCCGACCACTACTTCCAGCCAGGGGTGATTCTGGAGGGAGTATCTCTCGGAGTGCTGCCTAGAATCAAGACTTTGGGGTTGGAAAAGTGCCACTTCCAAAGCTGGAGAAGGATGGTGCTGTAAGTTATTTGAAGAGTACTGTTCTGGGAGATAGGAGATCTGGGGTGTCTTCTTTGTTCTGCTGCTGACCAGATGTGAAAATGCAGATTAACTCCCTAACCATCTCAGTTCTACCACCATGTGCTGCTGTCATGTGTCCCAAGCCCCAGAGTTAGTTTGATCCATAAGCAGAAGCCAGTCTTTTAGTTCCCAATCTCTTAATCGGGCTGATCGTCACAATATATAGCGGACACGTGACAGCCACCGGGGAGAAGTAAGGGTTGTCTTCCCCTCAGGGAGAGTGGAAAAGCTCTAGGAGAGGGCATACCCGTAGACCAAAGGCAGCCAGTGCTGGAGAGTGGAGCCACGGGGAAGAGTGTGCTGATGACAGCCTTGTGGAGGGAGGGCAGAAAGAGCCACCACCATGACACTTGAGTTACAGATCGAGCTTGGGGATAGAGAAGGGATCAGGGCACGGTAGAGTAGCAGCTGGCAAAGTGATTCTGTTGAGCTTAACCTCACAGTGCCTTAGCGAATTAGAATGGGAAATGCCTTGCTATTGTCTGTGACTCTGTGATTGTGTGAGTATGAGTGACAGAGTGGGGACAAAGAGAGAGGGAGAGAGAATACATTAAATTTTAAAGAAGGACAATAAGGGACGCCTGGGTAGCTTACTCAGTTAAGCATCTACCTTTGGTTCAGGTCATGATCCCAGGGTCCTGGGATTGGATCCCATACCAGGCTCTAGTGGGGGGCCTGCCTTCCCTCTGCCTGCAGCTCCCCTTGCTTGTGATCTCTCTCTTCCTCTGTAACAAATAATAGTAAAAAATAAACAAGGGCGATACGTTATGTTTACTTTTGTTTCTGATGCCAGACATGGGTTCAGAGGATTGAAGAGGGAGATCCAAGGAGCTAGCCTCTCAAGAGGAGTGAATACCTAGTCACTGGTAAGACCCCTGGTCCTGCAATACAATATGGCTCCTGTGATCTGGGTCCTGTTAAATGCCCCTCGCCATCCTTCACCCGATAGTTTGATTCTTCATTGCGTTCAGTGTGGGGAACTGGGAGAAGCTATGACACTTGGCCCTTTGTGGAGGAATGTTAGTAGTATAAATAGCAATAGTTATCAGTTCTGGAGCACTTCCATGACTCTGCTGCAGGCACTCTGCTGTGACCTGGGTTTATAGCAGTGAGATAAACATAGAAATAGATGTGGGCTCTGTTCCCAAGAATCTGAAACCCACTATTCTTCTTGTCCCCTTCCCATTCTGTCTTCTTCAGCCCTTGTGCAGGAAGCTTGCTTGCTTCTCCCCTTCCCTCTCCTGCTCCCCCTGCTTGTGCTCTCATTCCCTCTCTCTGACATGTAAATAAATCAAATGTTTTAAAAAATTATAAAAAAGGCAAAACAAATAACCATTTTTGGAGAGTGATTTTCTGAATGCAGTTATGGGCAGTGCTGGGTACTGAAGAAGACGCTCTGCTGACCAGAGGAGTGGGGAAATTACAGAACAAATTCCACAGGTCATTGAATATATCACATTCATCACCCCACCCATAGCACTCATTAATCTCTAGCCCAGCCAATATGTTGGTTATAAAAATGAGCTTTCTCCAAACTGACAGGAAGTTCTCGTTTTAGCAATGTAAATCATTCTGATCTTTATCACTAATGTGATCTAATCCTGTCTAGTAAAGAAACTTGAGAGTTCTATATCTCTGTAAGCATTTAAGAAAAACAATGGACTCTACTCTAATTACTTTTTAACTAACTTGACTTGCCAAAGGAAGGAGAAAGTAAATATCAGAAATCTTACCACTAAGCACAAGTTGCAAGTTATACCTGCCAAAATGTGGTTCAAAATATAAGTAACCAGTCTCCTTAGAAGCCTTTTACCTTCTTATATCTGTTATGTTGGGTAAATGAGTAGTTACTAGAATACAGCTGGCTCAGTGATCACAATTCTGCTTACCCTCAGAAATATAAATAGATTACATGTTTAGCCCGGTAACTGGACACTGATATAGAATTATTCACTGGCTGATTCCTAGATCAGAAACCACAAAAAATTTTTCTTTTTTATGGAAGTATGGCTGTTACAATAGTCTCACCTGTACCTCATAGTGATTGACTTAACTACTCTATACGTTACAACTCTAGATGTAACATTTTAATAAAACAACAATATCTTTGATGGTATCATGGAAATGTAAGTGCCTTGTGCACTTTTCTTAATGTGTATAATTACCTAAACATCATAGTAAGTAAATCAAGGCCATTGTCAAGCTTCCGTCAAGGAGAGTCCTTAACTAGAGGGATTTCCCATTGCTCTCAGGATGATAACCTCTGAGTTACAGGTTCCGTTAGTTGGCCACACACATTTGGAGCCTTGTGGACTTTCTGACAGCTGAGCAGCATATCTGTTTCAAGCATTGTGATCCCTGTTCTTACTGCAAGAGTGACAGTTGTCACTTTTCCTTTGACCCCTGTCTTTAGGAAAGTGTCTGACTCAGAAAGTCGAGTCAGTACCCCCCAAAAATATTTTCAGGAGAACCACCTCAAAGATGATCACCTGAGATACTGTCAAGAAAAAAAAAAACTGAAATTCTAAGCAACATCCATAAAAAGTATTTTCATGTTGATAAGGAAAGATTTTCCCCTAAATACCAGAGAGGCTCCATGAAAGTGAGATTTTTACCTATTTTGTTCACCGTGTCACCAGTCCCTAGAAGAGCGCCTAAGACATCACTCAAGATTAGGTTGCTTTGAATGAATCAAATGAATGAATGAACTGTAGCCTTTGATAGTGAGGTAGTTTATGGTCCTTAGGCAAGAGATGTGATTTGTGTTGGGATTTCAAGAATGGGAGGTGCCGAAGAGAAAATTGAGAAGCTAAATGTGAAAATATGCAATTTACTGACTGGAGTAGTTCTGAATATATTTCAAACATAATTAAACTATGGCTGTGGGTCTATATGCGTTTTCATAATTTTCCCTTGAAAATGTGAGGCATACAGATGTCATCTCCAGTGAATTCTCCTTGTCCGTATACAGAATCACCAAAAAAAAAAAAAAAGGCATTCTGACAGTCCTCAGCCCATCCACTCCAGGATTGTGACTCTTTCTTCTCCATGTTCTTTCTGACATCATGGACTTTCAGGTTGACCTCTCTCATCTTGGGTCCCACTCTCATTAGCTGTAGAAGTCATGCGATGTTTGTGATGTGAGGGTGGCAATACTCTCTGACTTTTGGTTACAATATGTCTTTGAAAGCCAGTGTTTATTCTGCTTTTACAGCATTTCTCCATTTGAATTGGCCACCTTTTAAGTGGTCATTAGCCACATGTGGCTACTAGCCATGGGACTTGGACAGCAGAGGTGTGGAAAGTCCGCACATTCTTCCACTCAAAGGATATTGTGAGTTATGCTACATCTTTTTTTTTGAAGTGCCTTTTTTAGATATTTAAATTCAATTAGCCATTAGATAGTACATCATTGGTTTCAGAGAATTTAGTAACTCATCAGTTGTGGATAACCCTTGGTGCTCATCACATCACGTGTCCTCCTTAATGCCTATCACCCAGTTTCTCCATGTCTCCCACTCCCCTCCCCCCCAGCAACTCTCAGTCTGTTTCCTATAGTTAAAGGTGCCTCATGGCTTGTCTCCCTTTCTGATGACTCCCATTCAGATTTCCCTCCCTTCCCTCTGATCCTCTGTACTACATCTTAATCTCAACAGTCAAGCAGTGGTAGTAATTCAGTCATGGAGTCATGCATATTCTAAATCTGATGAGGTGGATTCCCATACTGCCTTTGTCTCTTCTAGAGCGCTTACATTTATTATATTATTGCTGCTGCGTTCATGTTTCTCGTTCACTGAATGTCTGATAAAAGAATTAGTAAAATGTGTGACTGCAGAAAATACAATGGTCATGGATGATGAAGATTTTCTCCTTGACCAGACTCGAGTCAAGTTCCTTTGAGTCCTCTTTCTGTCTACCTTGACCTTAGGCTCCGCCCACTTAGCCCAGTTTTAGCAAGAAATCTGCTTGGTCATTTTTCAGCAATCTTCTATCCTACTCTTGATATCTGATCAAATTCCTTATCTATCACCCCTGGTATCTTACCACTTTTTTTTTTTTTAAGATTTATTTATTTTGACAGAGAGAGAGCCTGAGCAGGGGGAATAGCAGAGGGAGAGAGAGAACCAGACTCCCCACTGAGCAGCAAGCCCAATGCCAGGCTTGATCCTGGGATCAGATCATGACCAAGCCAAAGCCAGAGATTTAACCAACTAAGCCACCCTGGTGCTTCAGTATCTATAACCCTTAATATCTGATCCAATCCCTTATTCCCAGGGCACCTGGTTGGTGCAGCTGGTTGAACGTTTGACTCTTGGTTTCTACTCTGGTCATGATCTCACGGTCCTGAGATTAAGCCTCACCTCAGGCTCTATGCTCAGTGAAGAGTCTGATTAAAATTCTCTTTCCCTCTCCCTCTACCCCTACCCCTGCTCCCTCTCTTTAAAATGTATTAATAAGTCTTTTAAAAAATTCCTTATCCCCTGATCTCAATAGTTTATGACCCTAGCCTTCCTTCAACAATATTACTGTCCAGATGGTTTAGCCAGAATCCCTTCATCCTTACCCTTGATGTTCCATCTTAATTTTACATTCAGTGATCCCCACCATGCTCTTTAGCTGTAAATCTCCATTTGTCTGAGCTGAGCCAGATTTCTCTCCCATACTATACAATAAAATCTCATCATAGTAGCATCCCTTGATTAAAATCTTCCTTACTCTCTTTAATGGGTGTCACAATATTTTTTTTTTCTTTAACAGTCAGGAGGGTGCTAATGGAGTACCATGACAAAAGGCCTAACTTCCTGTAATGGACATTTCCTTGGTTTACCTGACAAATACGCTTTCTCTCTTCTAAGGAAAATTTCCGGTTCTCAGTATAACTGCCAACTGGCCCAGGCGTGGACAAGTGAGGCAGATGAGACCAAAATGAAAATTCTGTTGAGACACTGGACCTTGAGGATTCAAGCCAAGGACATAAAAGTGTTGGTACTCCATTATTCTGATGGTCCGTTAACTCTTGCTTTTTTGGTTCCTGTGTCTATCACTGCCCCTGCCTTTTTGAAGATAATGACCATTCATCTGAGTACACGGTTCACAGAATCCCTTTGCAGTGGCCCATGCGGGCCAAGGTAGTAGAGCATAATAGATCTCTGTAAGTTTTTAAAAAATGTCTTTGTCCCTGTTGCCCATGGCCATTAAAGACCAAAGGTCGGGGGTGGGGGATATTGGAAAAGGTGAAGTTATAGTTACTCACTGATTTTTTGATTGGTAGAGAGAAAGCAACACCTACATACAGGGCCAGTGGGTGAGTGGAGGAAACATCTTTGGCTCTAGGAGGAATGGGGGAAGGAGAAATATTAATAATCTTTGTCTTTGGAACTGCCCCTGAAGACTTCCCCACACAGGAAAATGACCTAGCGTGACTCTCCTAAACTTCGGCAAGCCCCTTAAATTTAACTGACTTCTAGATCTGATACTCCCTGCTGGATAACTCTGATCATTATTGGATTGTTACTTATTTTATTTTAAAATTATTTTTAAAGAAAATTTTAATCTAAATACAATTAATTAACATATAATACTAGTTTCAGACATACAGGTTAGTGATTCATCAGTCTTTTGTAACACCCAGTGCTCACTGTATCACATGCCTTCCTTAATGTCCATCACCCAGTTACCCCATCCACCCATCCCTCTCCCCTCCAAGAACCCTCAGTTTGTTTACTGTGATTAAGAGTCTCTTCTGAGGGGTACCTGGCTGGCTCAGTGGGTTAAAGCCTCTGCCTTCAACTCAGGTTATGATCTCAGGGTCCTGGGATCGAGCCCCACATCAGGCTCTCTGCTCCCTGGGGAGTCTGCATCCTCCTCTCTCGCTCTTCCTGCCTCTCTGCCTACTTGTGATCTCTGTTTGTCAAATAAGTAAATAAAAATCTTTTTTTTTAAAGTCTCTTCTGGTTTGTCTCCCTCTTTGACTTCATCTTGTTATATTTTTTTCCTTTACTCCCCTATGATTCTGGTTTGTTTCTTGAACTCCACATATGAGTGAGATCATATGATAATTGTCTTTCTCTGACTGACTTATTTCGCTTGGCATAATACCCTCTACTTTCACCCCTGTCATTGCAAATAATTGCCATTTATTTTAACTCGACAGAGAAGGCCACTAGAAACAGCAGGTGATGGCCCCAGCTCCTGTTCCTCCATGCAGAACATCTGTCAACACCTGTGGACATCTTTTCCTCCCCCCATTCCTATGAATGTTGTTCAGTTGTTACATGGCATGGACAAATGCTGTTGGCTGGTGGCATGGACACACTGGACAAGCTTGGCCTTCGGTAAAACAAAGACTGGCTTCAATTACTCAAACTGAAACAGGAATGCTTGGATGAACAAGCCTGCCAGGAAGTCCCACTGGAGGTACTCAACCTGTGCCCCTTCCCTCCTTGGACCAAGAACCTGAACTTGAGAGATGAATGGCTTATCCAAGGTTATGGCAAGGTTACACAGACCTGAAACTAGACACAGGTGTACATGCCTATTGATCAAGGCTGGCTGAGAAATCGAACTGCCTCAAATCTTGATTCTTTTTGCCACTTCTTATTCTCTGACCCTGTTTTTCATAGATTAGGATGTAGGAATAATAAAAATATCAGCTAATGGGGTATCCTGACTTTTTGATCTTTTAGTTCTTGTCAGACATTTACCATAATGCTTAGCACATGGATATGTGTGTGCACACACGTGCACATGCATGACACTCAAAAAATTGTTCCCTGATATTAACTTTATCAGTGCACTTTGCATCCACCACCAATTGGCTGTTTTGTCACAAACTGATTAAAGCAGAACTGTCAAGTGAGGAACTTCAAAGCCAAAGCATTAAGTGCTTTGAAAAACCAGCACCTGGGAGGATTTGTCTCAGCATCTGTGATTAGAAGGCAGCAAAAAGAGACTTTGGGGACACAGTTCACCCCTTCATGAAGCAGCCATTCAGAACTTTCTCCGAAGGGCTAATGCCTAATCTTCCAAAGACCAGCAAGAACAAGCTTATGGTCTGTTAAAATCAGATTTTTAAAAGATTTTTATTTATTTATTTGAGAGAGAGAGAGAGAGTGAGAGAGAGAGCATGAGAGGGGAGAAGGTCAGAGGGAGAAGCGGACTCCCCATGAAGCTGGGAGCCTGATGCAGTCCTTGATCCTGGGACTCCAGAATCAAAATCAGTTTGATTGACTCAATACAGTCAGGGAGGACAGTCCTCAGGAGTCACAGAATGCTGGTTGCCATGAGGGAGGAGTCTTTTACAAAGTCTGGGCTCTCACAGAAGGAGTCTGAAGCACGTGTATGGAAAGCAGAGGTCAGTTCTGGATTAGAAGCTCTTTCTGAGGGGAAATGAGTAGAAGCAGGGATTAACCAGGACTTGGGCTCTGCTTTATTCAGTTCAAGTTGCTGCAACAAATGATGACAGACTGGGTGGCTGAAACAGCAAAACATGTACTATTCCTTGCAGTTCTAGAGACTGAGAAGTCCAAAAGCAAGATCCTGGGAGATCTGATATCTAGCAAGAGACTGCTTCATTATCTACAAATGCCCATATTTCTGTTGTAGACTTGCATGGATGACAGCTGGCAGAACAATCTCTCAGGTCGTTTCTCAGAAGTGCTTTTATCTCATTCACAAGTGTTCCAATCTCATGACCTCACCACCTCTCAAAGCCCATACCTCCTGATGGCACTCCTTGAGGGTCAGGGCTTCAACATCTGAATTGGGACAAGACACAAACATTCAGTCCATTAGCAAGTGTTGTCATGAGGACAGCATAGCTTATCAACTGGGTATCCCCAGGAATCCATGGGACTAGCAAAGCAGAATCTGGGGGTGTCACTGGTAGGAAAGCAGGAGGTCCCCAAGAGACAGTCCTCATAGCATTTTACAGAGACAGCAGGACCCTTGAGAAACAATAGTTTCCGTGACCCATACACCAGCCTTTATCTATGCCTGTCCTCCCTGCTGGATTCACAGCAAGCCTACTTCTTTCTTTTCCAGTACAAATGGATTTCCACTCTCTGAATCCTGATGAATTTTTGCTCTTTTGCAGTTAGTAGGTTGTCCCTCAGGATTCTGCATGTCTGGATTTGCAATCGTGGAAACTGCCAAAGGTCTAGGGACCTGCATGGCAGAACCCGGCCTCTACCACTATTGCCCAAGGTAGGGACTCTGGTCCCTTGAGCGTCCTGTGCTGCTGTCAAAGGTCTGTGTACATTGGCTTATTGTTTTTTTTTTTTTAATGTAATTGCTTATACGTGTGTTTCATCATGCTCAAGTGGCCTTTCTGTGAAAAAGTGGCCAAGCTACACAAAGAAGTCACTGAAGAAAGTTCTAAGAACTCCTGGTTAGTATGAGGCTAGAGAGAGAGAGAAAGAGAGGAAAGAAATCTGCCTCTCTGCATTTTGCAAGTCCCTGGGCAAAATCTGTTGGCTGTGCACTCCTCACACGAAGATTCCAGGCAGGGAGACCCTCCTGAGCCTCATCTCCCTGAGTTCCTCTTCCAGGAGCAATCCCTAGTTTGAGACCAGGGTTATCGAAAATAGAGCAGCAAAGCAGTGTCCAGAAGGAAGGACTGCCACAGACCATGGAGCACCAGGGGGACAGGCTGGTACCTCCTCACGGTTGGGGTACAAATGGGCTCAGCTCAGCAGGTATAGGGGTGCCCTTGGCCCCTCTGGTGGGCTTTACAGTGCCCCAATCTCAGGAAGAAAAAAGGCTGGCTCAGGTGACTTATTTTTGACTGGGAATGAGCTGACAGCAATGGAAATAAACAAGTAGGGAATGATGTTGGAAAGTTGGAGGGTTTGTCCTTTATATCTCAGCTTTCTCTCCTATCTTCCCTTGCTCTGTAGTGTGTTATCAAAGAAGTTTTTGGCATGATATTCCTGTTCACTGATTAACTCTTGAGCTGTGTCTTTTCTGCTGTTCAGCTCATCTGGTGAATTCTTTTACTGTAAAAAGTATCTTGCCCTTGCAAGGGCAATGGCAAGACCTGAGAAATCTCAGAGATTTCAGCTTGCCACCCAGAAGGAAACCAGGCTATTTGGAATGCTGGAAAGGATTCAGAGTAGGGGAAATCGTCTTGGACATCTGAGACCACCCCCACATTCAGCGGTCCACTGGACACAAACCCAGACCTTGATACTGATCCTGAAACATGCTCTCAACTCAGACCCCTGTGATCCTCGCCACAGTGCTTTCAGATCAGTGCAGCCATGCCCATAGGCACAAACTCTTAAGCCTAGATTCTGTCCTGAGAGGTCTGTCCCCGACGGCCTGGCTCTAAAGCCTCAGAGATTGGGGACAGTGAGGAACACCATAGGACTCAACCTGCCACCCTGAAAGGAACCATGCCATTTGGAACTCCAGAAAGGATTCAGAGGAACTGAAATCTGCATTCCTACCTGGGACACCCCATATTCAGCAGGCCACTGGATGCAAACCTGGAGCTTGACACTCAACCTGAACAAATCCCTCAACTGCTTCCTCCCCCAGAAAGATGGACAGAGTGCTGGCAGATCGGGCCTGCCATGTGGTGGGCCCTAACCATAACCTTTGGTTTGGTTCGGTTCTCAGGATTGTGACCCCAAAGGCCTTGCAGTAGGTGCCCTACAATTTGGGGACACATGGGCAATCCCAGAGGACTCAGCCTGCTGCCCAGAAGGAAACTGTGCCATTTGGAACTCCGGAAAGGATTCAGAGGAGCAGAAATCTGCATGCCTAGCTGAGGACACACCCACACAGAGCTGACTCCTGGACACAAAGCCAGAGCCAGACACTCACCCTCACCTCCACTGTCAACTCAGCCACCCAGACAGCTCTCCATGGGGTCTTCAGGTCAGGCCTGCCATGTCCCTGGTTCCTAACACTACCCTTGGATGGGTTCTGTAATGATCTCCTCATTTCAGGTTATGTGGTGGTTCTGCAGGACATTGTCCTGGTGTGGGATCAAACACACTGAAGCATCCCGTGTGAAGTGGCAAACGTGGTAAAGAAATGACGGCTGGGGAATCTGAGTGTGGAGACAGCACGTATTTGTGCTGCTATAACAAGCTGACTGCACTTTGAAATCACCACAGAGGAAATGAATCTTCCAAACATCCATGTTAGCACGACGACACGGAAGCAGAGAGAACATCAGACTTTGGGATGGAGGCCAAGCCCTCCCAGATCCAGGTCACCCAACATGGAGAGGACACATGTTAGCAAGAGACTCGTGGGAGAATTAAATCATGGGCCCCTGTATCTCAGGTGCAGTAGAAGCAGTGGATTTGGAATTTCAGTTTTTCCACAACGTTCCACCACAAGCTGGTTAGAACTGTGCAAAAGCAGGAAGGGAAGCCCCAGTAAAGTGGACTGGGGATGCCAGAAGGGGAGGCTGGAAGGGGGCGCCTGCTGCTCAGTGCCCATTACAGACTCCACATTGCAATCCCCCACAGGAGAGACTCACCAATTTTAGGCCCCACAGGGGAAGCTGGAGGTTCATCTCCTGACTTTTTGTAGGAGCTTTGCAGCTCAGCTGGTGAGAATTCTCCATCACCCTGCCTTTCTCCAAGGGACTTTCCTTCAAGCACCCTTCCCAACTTCTTCCTCCTCCATGAAATAATGTTAATCTCCTTTGTTTCTCACACTTGCCTGTGATGGGACCTTAGCTTGCTCAGCCCAGAATGCCATTCTCTGCTCTTCCCAATTAAATACATTCTGCTGGTCAAATAACTGGGAGATTGAGTTTAAGGCCAATCGAACAAATAAATACAAGAACTTGCAAGGAACAAAATCAATATGCACAAATTAGTGGCACTCCTACGTGCTCGGAAGGAACCATCAAATAGAGACTGCAGAGAACGATCTCATTTACAACTGCATCCAAGACAGCAAGATACCCGGGAGGCCCCTGAACCAAGAAGGTGACAGACCTGTCATCTGACAGCCCTGCAACAATGACGACAGACAGGGAGGGGTACACACAGAGATGGGGAGGCACTGTGCTCAGGGAAGAACCCACACTGGGAAAATACCTACTCTCCCCAAAACCGTCTACAGAGTCCTCACTCTGGCTCCCGAATTTCCGGACTCGGTGCAAGCCTGGAGTGGGTGTGGACACGGGAAGGACCCCGCAGGGCTGAGGTGGGGAGAGCACAAGCACCGAAGCAGGGGGACGCTCCCTGACTGCAGACCATCTGAGGAGCCCAAGGAACCTAATCCGTGAGCACACAAACACAGATGAGGACCTAGGAGCACCCGAGCCCAGAAAGGGGGGACCCCACAGCCCGCACACAGCACAGCAGGAGGCCACGTCTCCTCACACAAAACGACGGAAGCCCCAGTGTCTACACAGGGCGCCCTTCCTCTGTGGGGTCCTGAGACCACGAACCCCTTGACAGTGCACTCAGGCGGCTTCTCCTCAGCTCCTCCAGCATCTGGTCCTTAGGAGGTTGGACTGCTGCCAGTGTGGGCGCGTCCTCCACAACGGGTCCGGTCAGTGTGGATGCAGAGCCACACCCTCCTCAGCTTGTCCTGTCAGGGTGGGAGGCGCCCCACATTCTCCAGAAGTCTCCACAGTGGGTCCTGAAGAGGCGGGGCTCTGGTCCCAGCTGTGGCTGTGCAGCCTTGGCTCAGGGCGGAGCTGGGGTCTGGCGCCCTCTGCAGGCGGTGCAAGGCAGTGCAGGACTGTGGGAGCTCACCCTTCAGTGGAAGGTCCTGCTCCCTCCTGGGGTCCAGCTGATGCCATTTCATTCCGGAAATTCAAGCTGCATGGAGCCCAATACCCCCCAACTGCCCCCCAAATAGCTAAGGAACAATGAATTGGAAACAATGTGGAATTACAACAGTCCTTGACCCAAACAGTGTCACTGAACATGGCCCTGATGCAGACCCACACTCTGACCTCAACTTGGTCTCAAGCCTGGACCCTACCCTAATCCAAGACCCTAACCCTAGCCCCCAACCCAAACAATGTTCACAAGAATCAAAAGGTAGAAACTGCAAATATCCATCAATGGCAAGTGCCTAAGCAAAGTGTGGTGAAGCATTTGAATTTGGGTACAGGTTCAGGTTTTAGTCAGAGTTCTAGATCAGGCTTTGGGTTTAGTGTTAGGGTGAGGGTTTAGAGTGAAGGACAAGGGAACAGAGTTATAGTTTAGGGCTTTAAGTTTATGATTTAGGCTTTAAGACTCAGGGCTTATGGGATAAAGTTCAAGGTCAAATTTGGGGTTTGACTTCATGCTGAGATTTGGGTTCAGGTTTCATGACTTGGAGGTCTGGTTTAGGGTTTGGGTTCTTGGTTCAGGGCTTGGATCCAGGGCTCAGGTACAGGCTTTGGGTTCCATTCCAGGTTTGGGATTCAGGGTTCTAGTTTGGCTTTAAGGTCAGCTTAGGTTTCAGCGTTGGTAGGGTTTAAGGTTAGGTTTAGGGATGACACATTTTCTTCAGTTGTCATCATGGACAAAATAATTCTATCTGAAGTTTCTAAGTCAGAAATGTATTTCATCTGGGGGCGCCTGGGTGGCTCCGTGTGTTAAGCCTCTGCCTTGGGCTCAGGTCATGATCTCAGGGTCCTGGGATCGAGCCCTTCATCAGGCTCTCTGCTTGACGGGGAGCCTGCTTCCCCATCTTTCTCTCTGCCTGCCTCTCTGCCTACTTGTGATCTCTGTCTGTCAAATAAATAGAATTAGTAAAAGCTATTATATGATCTTTTACAAACCATTTCCTATCTTTGCATTCTCATGTGCCAAGAGAGACAGGGGTTATTTAAAACCCTGAAGAGAGTGCTCTTGCTTTTAAATTGCCTGTAACCTTCGTGTAATAGATTTATGATTGATGATAGATTTAGTTAAAATATAACTATTTAAAATATTTACTCTCAGTAAACGATTTCAACCTATGCTCATTTAAGTAACTTGGTGCATAATCCCTTTTCTATTAAACCATAGTGCAAGGACCAATGCAGCGTTTCCAGGAGAACCCCAAGCTATTTTTCTAGAATGGCTGTATGCTTATATATGGCGTCCTGTTTTCACTCCCTTTGTGGAGCACCTACCCTGGAGGTCATGTAATAACCAATGACCAAAAAAAACAAACAGAAAACCCAAACATCCAGGTCGAAGTGCCATCCCTGCCTGGAGTCAAGGAGACTGCTCAGACAGATCCAGGGCATGCATCTCAGCCCAGGCCTGTGCTGGGGAAGCTGGTTCCTGGCTTTGGGCGCAATCTGGAAGCCAGCAAACTGACCCAAGAGTGCAGCCGGCGTTTAAGACTGATGATCTTTTCGCAGCCAGGCTGCACGTGGACAGCCGCTCAGGGAGCCAGGCTAGGAGGCTGCCCAGCCCAGGTGCTGGCAATGCAGTAGCATGCCAGTGCTCAGGCCTCAGGAGTGAGGGGGCGGGGCCGGCGCAGAGAAGGGTCTTTGCTAATTTCCAAAGCTGGAAGTGAGCTCTCAGAGGACTCAGGAGGGAGGGGGGCGGGGGCGGGTCGGGGGCGGCCTGGAGAAGGGGCTTTGCTAATTGCCCAGGCGGGAAGGAGGGGCGCGCAGCGCCAGGGTGCTGTGCTGCAGCCCTTTCGGGACTGCAGGACCCACCATACTCGCTGCCCCTGCGCTCCCACGCTCCAGCCTAGCCCCAGACGCTGCGGTGTCCCATTCCCGTTCAGGCCGCCTGCTGCCCCTCCCCGCCCCATGGCTTCTCTGGAGGACCCTCTGTTCACAGGTAAAGTGACACCGCGACGCGCCCTCACCTGAAGCAGAAAACACGAGCCAAGAGCAGGGTGTGGGGTGGTGGGGCCCAGCCTCCCGCCAACCCCAGTGCACCAGGACCACACTGGATGCCGCGCCACACCGTGTCCGCAGGGGGTCGGGCCAGGACAGTGCCACAGGGGGTACCGCCTCACCCCCGCCAGCGGGCAGGCTAGCCCCCATAGTTCGGCACTCCCACGCGCCTGTCAGAGCCTCCTGCCATTCCCAGGGCACCCAGAACCCAGAGAGTGAGGCCTTGGGTGCTTTCTAGTGACAGATTCAAGGCAATTTTTCGACTTTGGGACTCAGAGTTAACATAGTTTTCATTTGTGATTATTATTTTTGTGTGGGGGCCGTCGCTTTTCTTTTGACCTATGCTTGTTTTCACTCCCGGTTCTGAAGAAGCCCCTAAATCCTAACCCTTTGAGGACTCCGAAAGCTCTCAGAGCAGCAGTGCTGGGGGACAGTGTGGACACATGGTTTGGTTTCTCCTCTGGCCTGCTTTTGTGGCAGCCCCGCTCTGTCCTCCTCAGACTTCAGAGCAATATCTGAACAAGTGGAGAAGCGACCAGGGGGTCAGGAAGGTGGCCACCGAAGAGTGACTTCTCTGGAGGGTGGCTGAGCAAGCAAGTGAGCATGTTAGTCCAGCTCTGCCTGCATTCAGTATGGAGCTGAACAGGGGCCAGGGAAGGGGAGGAGGAGCAGAGAGCAGGGACAAAGGGACCAAAGAGGAGATTCAGATGAAGGGAAGTAATGGGGAGGAAAGAGAAGAAACTCAGGAAGACAGGTATGTAGAAAGGAAAAGGGATGAAGAGGGCATTGGGAAAGGGCACCACCAGGGAAGGAGAGAGGGGAAAGAAAGAGGGAGGAAGAGAGGAAAGGGGAAAGGGAGAAGGGAGGAGTCAGCATGCCAGGGCTCCCCCTGCATCTGAAGAAGAGGTGGCTGGTCCAGCTTGTCAAACAGGGTGCTCACTCTTTGGTCCCAGTTTCTGCTCCCAGTGCTACTGGGCTTTTCAAAGAAGGCAGGCTGTCCCTTGGGACCTACTGGAGCCCACTGGAGCCCACAGGAGGGTGGGAGAGGTAAGATGCCACCAGGTACTGTCTGAGCTGCTCCCAGCCACCAGCCTCACCACATGGTGCAAGAGGGACCCCAGAACAAAGGAGGGACACAGGCCAGCATGTCTGCTGGTGGCCCTGGGCACTTAGCTCATCGCAGTGAACCACACGGCCTCCTCAACCCACGCTTTCAAAGCCTCCTTCTTCGTTTCTGGCTTTCATGTCTGTAGGAACATGAGCCAGATCTAACTCGTCTCCGACAGACAATTCTGACTCACCCCGTGTCAGATTTTTATGAGTGGCTGTGATAGAGTAAGATAGCAATGCTCCAACAAACGGACTGTTTCCTCCCACTTGACCTCAACAGTCTTATACATTTTCTTAGCGAAAACATCTTGTCTCCTTCCATTAAGCTCATAACGTGGTCTAGTAGTATACATGCGCCTTCGGTAGATGCGAAGCGATACAGAGGTACTTTTTTTTTTTTAAATTTTACAAGGCAAAGTCAGTGAACACATCCAACTTGACCAATACGTCTCTAAAATGTCAATCCAGGCAAAGCTTTTTCTGCCTACAGTTTGGAGCCTACGTAGTGACATTTTAAAAATGCTTTCAGTCCCTCAGTGAGGCTCTTTGAAGCTAGGAGGGCTTACTACGTGCCAGGCACTGTGTCAGGTGTTGGAGCTAAAGGGAAGGAGAGCTTGGAGGCTGGCTGGGGAGGGACATCCATGACACAAGCACAGCTAGAAACGGAGGCCAGTGCTAGAAAAGAGAGAGCAGGCTGCATGGAGAGTGTGTACCATGGGGCTTGTGAGCTCACGAATAAGTGGGAGTAACTGGAGTGGGGAGATGGGGGAGAGAAGAGGGTCTTCCCATCAATGGGAATCACCTGTGCTTGGAGGCAGGTGCCATGAGAGGTCTCCACAGGAAGAAGGAGGCAGTGTGGTTGAAGGGCAGAGAGATGGGGCAGAACAGGCATCAGTCAGTTGGAGGGGTATGAATAGACTGATGGGAGGATTATGGGTGCCTTTGGAGGACTGAGAATTTGTTAGAAGATCAGTGCAGATTTCTATGGAGACAAATGCCAGGAACTGATAGGTCTTTGAAAGGTCACTCTGGCTGCCTTTTGGCAAAGGGGTTGGTAAAAGGCACTTGCAGGTGTGAACACACCAGGTGGGAGGTGAGTGCAGGAAATCAGGTGAGGGAGCATGGGAACTTGGTCCGGGGGTATATAAGGGAGAATAGCCTTTAAGGAGTTCCACAAATTGGCACCAGCTGTGGCTTCATTACAGAGCTGGAAGGGGGAGGTGGGTGTGTCCTGGAGGTTACAGAAATTACATGAGAAAGGGAAGTCTTTTTAGATCTCTTTTTCAACTAGAGGAACTCTCACCTTATTGATAGAATTCCAGAGTGGGAACCAATGATATGAGGACATCTTTGAAATGTCTGAATATGTTCTTCGACATCTTTGCAAGTGACGAGGAGACCTTGACCTTAGGAGGCCTTGGCCCTCTTTGTAGCCAGAAAGATTTCACCTACAGATTTGGGTTCTCCCTTTTAAAGTCAAGGAGTCAGTCCTTCCAAAGGACACCTCCTATCATTTTACCCTCTCATCATACCTCACGTGCTGGCATCTCCAAGACCCTCTGTTCCAGGTTGAGAGTATCCACTTTGGCCGGGCTGGTCTTGCCAAGAACACCACCACAGGAAATCTAGAGCCTGTAGTGCTATTAATAACATCATCTAAGACTGTGTTTGCTGCCCTCTTGGCCTCTTCCCACCATGACTCACTGAAGCTTTTAACACATTGTATCCATTAAGCTATAGTTCCCAAAGCTCATCTTCTCTAGTGCCATTAATTTTTAGGGGACCAGGCAAACCTTAAACTTGTCCCCCCTAATTGGATCCCTGTTCCCCCACAATCTATTTGAAAGCCTTTCACCATGATTCTTGAATGAGATCTGAGACCACTGCTGGTACCTAACACTTCTTGGCACCTTGTCTGCTAGGTTCTTGGAAGAGGAGGTGGCTATGGAGGTGAGTGGGGATGGGAGTGGGAGGATTTCTCCCTTCACTTCCCTTTTTGTGTTTTCAAATAATGGGTTTTGAGGGGGAGGGAAAGGTTAACCAGACCATTTATTTTCCATCTCCCATCGATAAAATGTTTACCACTCCCCACTGGAAGAATTTAGATCTTTCCTTTGAATCTCCAGGAAAATCTCCCAAACTCAGACCACCACCATGTGGATTCAGCCATCTACTGATTCACCTCCAGATTGTCTCCTCCTAACTGCTCCAGCCACAGGTTAAGGGCGAAATGTTCAATGCCCAAGCAATTAAGTGGGGAACACGTTTATCTAAGCAATTGCATGCAGCTCTCTATCTGCTTACAGGGGGTCTCTACCAAGCCTTTCCAACCTCAGCAAAACATGAGAAAGCCCCAGCAATCTGGGGTATATATCATTCATTCATTCCTGTGTTCAACACTCATGGCGGATCCCCACCAAGACAGTGGGAGAGCAAGGACTGGAGAAATCCTGGAAGCTGAAGTCTGAGGAGGATTTCAAATTCAAGTCAGAGATGAAAGAAACATCTGGACTTGATCCTCAGGTACATGCAGTATTCTGAACTGAGGCTAGAACCAGAGACCATTCTAATGAACGGCCACTACAGTTGGGCTCTCACAGGTGGGCTCCAACTCAGTTTCGTGTATATTCATTCATGAAATAGCTCTTCGGGTCAACATGCAGAAGAAAACCATTTCAGAAAACTGACAATGAGGAGAGGAAAGGGAAGCCAGAAGGCATGTGAATGGGGAGAGAGGAGGAGCCAGGGCAGAAAACCAAGAATCCCTCCCTGCCCTCCTTGCTGCCAGGGAGGTCTGAGGGACTAGTTTCCACCTGGGATCCCAAGTCCAGAACAAAAGCAGCGGGGCCACGGTGGGGGAGGGAAGGGGGTCCTCAGCAGGGGCGCATGGGGCTGCCAAAAGATGGCGGCTAGCGCGCCCGCAAGCGTGGGGCACCTCGCAAGGCGCTGTCCCCAGCCCGACCCCATGCGGACCTGGGTTTGGCGCAGCGTCTGGGGTGGTCCCGGTGCCCTGGGGTTCGCGGGAGGCTGGGCCTCCACAACCCCCCTCTCCGCCCCCAGGTCGGGTCCGCGCTTTCTGCTCCAGGTGAGGGCGCGGCGCGGTGTCACTTTACCTGTGTGCAGAGGGTGGTCCTGAAAAGCCTTGGGGCGGGGAGGGGCAGCAGGCAGCAGGAGCGGGACAGCGAGGCCTCACATGGGAGCGCACGGGGGGCGAGTCCGGTGGGTCCTGCAGTCCCGACTGGGCCGCAGCACAGCACCGCGGCGCTGCCCGCCCCTCCTCCGCCAGCCCCTCCACCTCCTCCCAGACTCTCAGCCACATCCTCTGTGAGCTCACTTCTAGCTTCGACAATTAGCAAAGCGCCTTCTCCCCGCCGCCCTCCACCCGCCCCCGCCCCCCTCCCTCCTGAGTCCCCCGCGATCTCCCTTTTCGCTTTGGCAATTAGCAAAGCCCCTTCTCCGCGCTGCCCCGCTCCCCTCCCTCCTGAGGCCCCGCCCTGGCTGGGGCGCGGGGGGAAGCCCCGGGGGCTGCAAGCTTTGCCAGCGCTGGCGCTGGGCAGCCTCCTAGCCTGGCTCCTTGAGCGGGTGTCCACCCGCGGCCTGGCTGCAAAAAGATCATCAGTCCTGTTAACCCTGGCTGCACTCTCCCGTCAGTTTGCTGGCTTCCTGATTGCGCCCAAAGCCATGAACCAGCTTCCCCAGCACAGGCCTGGGCTGAGATGCCTGCCCAGGATCTGTTTGAGCAGTCTACTCATCTCCAGGCAGGGATGGCACTTCCACATGGATGTTTGGGTTTTTTTATTGTTTTTTGGTCATTGGTTATTATTACATGACCTCCAGGGTAGGTGCTCCACAAAGGGAGTGAAAACAGGATGCATGATATACCCCTCACCTCCCATGCTGTCTTTCTCTTAAATAATAAGCACTGCTGAACTATCTTAGATTCTGTACCTTCTCTCCAGCCATGAACCTATCACTGTCTTTAACTCTTGAAAACTTCATTAGACAAATTAATGTGGTGAAGGAAGCAATATGAGAAAGCCTATTAATCTGATGAGCATGGAACTGAACAAACCCTATAGATACTTTCCCTTTGATTTCTAGCCTATCAATACCTACAGTGAGTCACATACACTCAAGATTATTGTTTTTATTGTATACTTCATATATTCATTGATTTTGGACTCGTTATCATTTTGTTGAAGTGTTAAACTATGGTAATAAACAAACTTTTAATTAACTTTTCCTCCTATGATACAAATATAACTTGCACTTGAGCTTTAGCTAATTTTATGTTCTAAAATTGCCAAAACAAAATGATCAAGGTTTCTAGATTATTTACTGTATTTTCTACTATATAATATTTTTCTATCTCTTCTGTATAAAGAAAATAAATGCTTGGGGCTCTTGGGTAGCTCAGTGCATTAAAGCCTCTGCCTTCTGCTCAGGTCATGATCCCAGAGTCCTGGGATAGTGTCCCACATCAGGCTCTCTGCTCAGCAGGTACCCTGCTCCCCTTCCTTTCTCTCTGCCTGCCTCTCTGTCTACTCGTGATCTCTGTCTGTCAAATAAATAAATAAAATCTTTAAAAAAAGAAAATGAATGCTTGATAACTAAATGAATGCTTTACTGAACAAATTAAATATGGCAATGGCATTTTATTTTATCATGCTTCACATATTAAACTATAATATTATATCACTAGTCTACAAATAATCTACTCGCATAGTCATTTGGAAGCTTTTAGCAAAAGAATTCTTCCTCCTGATTGTAGTATAAAAGCCACAGAAATATACAGAAGACTCCTAGGATAGAAAGTTAAATCCAGTTATCCGTGATGCCTTGAGGAGGACCTGACCTATGTATGTCCTGGGATGCACTAGTAACTGTTACATGTGATAGGATTATATTTAATATATACAGTTTCATTTACTTCACAAAGGACATATAAATTTGAGAATAAAATATTTGATGAATCTATAAAGTCTATATTTATTTGTAACTAATGTGGTAGAATTAAGATGTTAATTTGAAAAAAAATTCATTGAACACATACACATATTCAATTGTTTTTATATATATAAACAGCATTATTTATTTATGTAAATAAATGCATTGTCAGTAAAATCCATTTACTTATCAATCATAAGGGTAATTTTAAGTACTAAGAATAAGAAATATGTGAAAAGATAAGTGTTCAAGAGTGCATTTTGTGTTAATTAATACAATATGATAGGCTCATAAAAATGATATATTACTTGAACTTAAAAGCTTCTATAATTAAGTGATGACCACTTGAAATTTGTAATTAGTCTTGCTGCAGTTTTTCCTTGCACTTATTGCCCTTCCCCAGAAGTTCATTAAGAATTTCTGTGAATGTCCTTATATTTAATCACATTCATAGATTCCACTACTGCTCACAAAACAAAGCCAAAAAGAGAGGTAACTCTATGTGGCACTCCATCCACAAGCAATACATTCATAAATAATTAAAAAGCTCTCTACTTCATTTGTTACCCATTCAGCTGATAATTTAAATGAGTAACTGAGGCCATTTTATCAGCACTTTTAATAGAATGCGACTCAGAAACTTCACAGTGTTATTTAAGAAGAAATGCTCACGTGTTAAGGTTTTTATTTATTTTAAATCACCAAATAATTTTCAAATATTAAAAGCAAATGTCTCCTTTTCCTCCAAGTTTCCTTGCTATGTCAAAGTTACAAATAAATACATTAAAATCGTATTTTGAGTAGTAGATAAAAACAAATGTTT
Organism: Mustela nivalis; assembly: GCF_964662115.1. Taxonomy (NCBI): domain Eukaryota; kingdom Metazoa; phylum Chordata; class Mammalia; order Carnivora; family Mustelidae; genus Mustela; species Mustela nivalis. The sequence continues at coordinate 128,697 of NW_028135703.1, forward strand.
TGAAACTGTCTGTGGGTTGAGTGTCTGGGTTAACTTGTATAAATATCTAAACTCAATGTATGTAGACTTTATTACATGGTTTTTTTTAGACTATTTAAAAATACATGCTCAGATAATGACATTATTTTATTCATTTTAATAAATAAATTATTTTATTTAATTATGTTTAGATATTTATTTATTAAATTAATGATTTAATATTTAATAATCTAAATGTAAAATATTTTAAATTCTAAAAATATTTATTTAATTAAATTGATATATTTAATATAAATATTTAATAAATTATTTAGTCATTATTATAATTATGCGATACATTATGTATTGTGTAATAATTGCATTTTAATAAATAAATAAATGTATTATTTACATTATTTTATTATATTTTATTTAGTTGACAAAGAGAGGGAGAACGCAAACAAAGGGAGCTGCAGGCAGAAGGAGAGGGAGAAGTAGGCTCCCAGCTGAGCAGAAAGTTCAACCTGGGGTTCCATCCCACGACCCTGGGATCACCACCTGAGTCGAAGGCAGATTCTTAAGTGACTGAGCCATCCAGATGTCGAAGGCTTTGTATTCTTCGCTTCTAAATATTGATGCTCCTTCATCTCTGGAGTTAGTAAATTGATGTTGAGAATTCATATCAAAGAATTGATAGTAGCTGTTAAACAGAAACATGTAATTTAGGGGAAAAAAAGAGCAGAAGGAAGAGAAAGGCCAAAAGTCAAAAGCACATTAATATAAAATTTAATTAGATAAAAAAGCTGATATTCCTGAAGGGGGCTAATAAAAGAGCTGCAAAGAGCTGATAGGATTAGGAAAATTGTCCACTCCTGGTCATTTCATAATTTTAGACTATTCCTTATTAATAAATATACTTAGTTCCAGAAACACAAGCACATAAGAACATTTCCACCAAGTTTCCTCTAACAGCATTTACAAATTAGACGTTCAAACAATGCAGTTCATTACATGTTGCATCTGTATCTTAAAGTTTAAACACTTTCTGTGACACATTTTCTAACAATTAAAATTAAAAAATATATATATACATATATATATATATGTATATATACATATACCTTATCCCTAAATGGAAAAAATATATATATAGAGAGAGAAACCTTATCCCTAAATGAAACCTTTCTTTGTTTATTAGCATAAGTAGGTAAATTAGCAACAACAACAACAACAAACAGCTAATATTATAGAGGTAGAAACAATTTACCTTTTCATTCATTGCTATTTTCTAAAAATTCCTATTTTATTTTTTTCTCAAGTCTGTCATAATAATTTTCTAAATCTCCTGCCTTATTCAATTTTTTTCTTTTAGTGGAAATTTCTATCTCATATTTATTTTCTCTTCCTCCACTCTTTGCTGTAATAATTCAATGTATTATTAGATTTTCTGTTTTTCTCTTTATCCAGATATATCTTTTCTTTCTTTCTTTCTTTTTTAAATAATTTGATTTGCTGGCATTTTACATCAGTACATGCTTTTTTATGGATGTTAGAAATGTCTGTGGAACTACTAGAAGAATAAACTTTTTTACCTTTAAGAAGTTTACAATCTAGAGTGCCTGGGTGGCTCAGTTGGTTAAGTGTCTTCCTTCAGCTTAGGTCATGATGCCAGGGTACTAGGATCCAGTCCTGCATCAGCTGCCTGCTCAGCAAGGAGTCTGGTTCTTCCTCTCCCTCTGCCCCTCCCTCTCTCTCTCTAATAAATAAATAAAATCTTTTAAAAAAAGACTTACTGAAATCTGAGACTGAATTACTAAATTCAGTCTTAATAGAAGACAGCTAAACAAAGCAATGATCACAACTGGAAAATTTAGCGAGATCATGGTTTAACATTTTTGGTTGACACAGGACCTCTTTCAGTAACAACTTTCCCTAAATATCAATTTCTTTTTAAGGCAAAAAATTTTGACAAGAAATCAAGATCCTTCTGATCATTTTCATATCAATTTAAGGTGACATCCTCAGAGTATATAATCAAATATGTAATTATTCTATCTGTTGCCTTGTATATTGCCTGTATCTTTTTCAGACTCAAAGTTCCATTGAGGTAGAGTTTTTTTTTTTTAAAGCAGAGATTTTTAAAGTGTTTGATATATACAAGATGCCTAATAAGTGTTTACAATGCCTATGTATTACAGAAGCCTTAAACAGGCTTTAAAATAATGTAGGTGATATTAGTGGTCATATCAAACAATTTTTAGGTTTCAGTCATGTAAGTATCTACATTTCTCAGAGACAGAGAAACATACAAATGGTCTGGGTCCAGTAGGATAATGCTAGCATGTGTTGTAAATTCTCTTATATGACCTTATTCTTGCAAGAATTGGTTATGTGGCAGAAAAAAAGGTATCACTATCTTATACTTTATTATTTAAAGAGATTTATGGAAGTCTTAATTTCTTACACTACCCCTTTGTTTCAGTGGACCCAATTTCCGTGGTAATGGTGAGAGGAAAGTAGGCAATTTAGGCAGCAGCAAAAATCTCCTACAAGGCACTATAAAATAAGGCTTGTTCTAGATCATGGGTCTGTCCAAAGGGGAATGTTAAGGGGTAGAATGGATGATGGATGCATTGTGGACTTATAACTTTAAGATTAATACTGTTATGCCCCAATAATGGGTCTATGATTAAAGGAGCGAGACTGATGTAAAGCAAAGGTCAAGCAAAGCTTTATTTCATGCCAAGCATCAAGAATCTAACCGAACGTTTTGGGCCACACCTCTTATGAGAGAAGGCAACCCTTTGCTGTTTCACAGTCTAGCTTTTAAGGGCAAAGGCCATGCAGTCAGGCCTGGCCACGCACAGGTGACCAATGAGATTTTAACACACACAGGAAACTGCACAGTGAGGCTAGATGACCAATTGAGGTTCAATTTACCCTAGTATAGACATTTGACCCAGCCTATTACACCTTGATTAGGATTAGTGCCAAAAAGGTTCCCAAAGGGTGGAGGAGTGGGGCATACTCCTTAGTATCTAGGGAGACAATATGCAAACACCGCCCCCCCTCCCGCTGATTGATGTCTCCACCTGGCCTGACCCACTTTTGTATATGGGCTTTGTTACCTGGAGCTGATTACCAGGACTTGTTTTTAAGTGAACCCCCTGGGGGAAGGGGAGCAAGGACAGTTTAAGGGTTAACCTCAATGAAAGCCTCTTGCTAAAATATAAAAATATAAAATAGGTCCTTACATTACAACAACTCAGTAGGGAAAGTTCCAGTGTGGTGATAAAAGAAGTGAGGTAACTTGCATTGCACATTTTTTTTTAAAACGTGTAAGTTGTATTTTTCCGTGCCATTACATCATACTTTATCTTCATCTCTGTCTACTAGTTTAAAACTAGTTAAACAAATTCAACAATTTTTTTAAAAATATTTTATTTATTTATTTAAGAGCAAAAGCCAGAGAGAGAGAGAGAGAGAGCATGAGCAATATGGGGCTCGATGCCAGGACTCTTGAGATCCTGATCTGAGCCAAAGGCAGACACTTAACTGACTAAGCAAATGAGACTCCCACAAACTCAACAATTTTATAAAATTTTTATTTGTTGGGGTGCCTGGCTGGAACAGTCAGTAAAATATGTAAATCTTGATCGTGGGGTTGTACGTTTGAAATCCACCTTGGGTGTAGAGGTTTTATTTAAAAATAAAATCTTTAAAAAAATTTTTTTTCATTTTTTTATTTAAGCCATTGTATGGCAGTGTTGATCACTATATTGTACACCTGAAAGTAATATTAACCTTATTTTAACTAACTACAATTTAAATAAAAACTTTAAAAATAAAATAAAAATAATAATCATAAAAATAAAAAAGAGGAAAAATTATTTGGCAGGCAATTTTCTTAATTGCATTATTATTTATTATTATCATAGTCTGTGTGTGTCGGTGGGAAGTGGCTGGTATTACAGTGAGTTCCATATCTGTGTTACACTGAGGTCCATGTCTGTAGTCAGTCTTTTTTTTCTTTTAGTTTATTTTCAGGGATCCAAAATTCATTGTTTATGCACCACACCCAGTGCTTCATGTAATAAATTCCCTCCTTAATACCCACCACTGGGCTCACCCAACCACCTGCCACCCTCCTCTTCAAAACCCTCAGTTTGTTTCTCAGAGTCCACAGTCTCTCATGGTTTGTCTCTCCCTCCGATTTCCCCCAGCACACTTCTCTCCATCTCCCAGTGTCCTCCACGTTATTCCTTATGTATTGAGTCTTATAAAAACTTTTATTTCTTTCCCTATTCTGCTTTGCATATGCTTACCTTAGATGTTAAAATGTTATAAACCTCTCCTGCCTGGTCCATTTTCTCTCTCTTCTCTCATGATTTCTCATGCTCTCCCTGCCAACCCCACATGCCTTACAATATCTGGATATGACTAATTTCTTCCTGAGCTACTTTATTCTACTCTGCCATATGGTCGCCCTTCCCTCTTCTGTACCATATCTTCTATCCCCTGCATTTGTGCTTTAACAATACCTAATTCTTTTCACTACATCTGTATCTTTGAGGTCAATACTCAGTAGTGCAATCGCTGGGTCATACGCTAGCTCTATTTTACTGGAAAGAAGGGCCATATGCACCCCAGTGTTCATAGCATCAATGTCCACTATAGCCATTCTGTTGAAAGAGCCAAGATCCCCTACAACAGACAAACGGATAAAGAAGATGTGATCCAAGGATACAATGGAATATCACTCAGCCATCAGAAAGGATGAATACCCAACTTTTGCATCAACATGGATGGGACTGTAGGAGATTATGTTAAGTAAAATAAGTCAAGCTGTGAAAGTCAATCATCATATGGTTTCACTTATTTGTGGAACCTAAGGAATAGCATGGAGGACATTAGGAGAAGGAAAGGAAAAATGAAGTGGGGGTATTGGAGGGGGAAATGAAACATGAAAAACTATGGACTCCAAGAAACAAACTGAGTGTTTTAAAGATGAGAAGGATGTGGGGATGGGTGAGCATGGTGATGGGTATTAAGGAGGGCACATATTGCATGGGGCACTGGGTGTTTTACACAAACAATGAATCATGGAACACTACTTCAAAAACTAATGATGTATTGTATGGTAACTAGCATAACAGAATTAAAAAAAAAAAGGAGGGGGACAATACCTAACACTCAATCTTTGCTAGTTTCTTGTTTACCTCCTTTTAAGAGTAAGCTCATTAGTGTTTTTTTTTTTTTGGTTTGTTTGCTTTTTTTGTCTCAACTAAAAGAAGAAAAATAATACACATTATTTTGAAAACTTTTTGAACAGTGTACAAACGTTAGTCAAGTCCACAATGTCTCATCTCTTCTTACTCCTAACATGGCTAAGTTGAAAAACCCTTTATCTGGGAAAAGATCATTCTCCAGCCACCTTGTGTAAGATTTTGGCTTTAGGTTAGATTATCCTTTCTTTCCTTTTCTGAAAATAAGTTGAAAATATTAATAGCCTCAGTTTCTTCTTCCAAAATATGACTGCTTCTTTACCAAGTGCAAAAGCAACCCATTTTGACCATAGTAAACAGCTTGGACCTACTTTTTTTGGCTCACTGTTTTAGTGAGACAAGTGGAGTGAAGATGACACACCATTTCCAAATGTATTAATAATTGGTAGACCATACTTCTAAATTGAAGTTTTGTTGCCAGTAAACTACGACCAGACTCGCTATAATTACAGAGGTAAATTCTTTATATTTACTATATTTGAAATTACCATATAATACCAAAATAAAATTATTATTATGTGAAGAGTCTGTAATATTAAGAAGATGACTTTGAAATGATTGCTTATCTAAATGAAATTTCCCATTTTATAATCTTGTATAAGCTTCCATTGTCATTTCTATTTAAAATCTATTAGAAGGCACTCTTATTTTCCCTTAAGTGGGAAGTCAAATGTGGAACAAATTCATCCCAAAGGAACTGATTCTATATTCCACTGAAGACCAGGTGGCTTCCATGTGGCATTTTGCCTCTTGCATATTGTTCATCTCCTACAACAAATGAGGGTATGCTCTTTAGTAAACTAATTCAACTCAATTAGAGACATTGTCTTCAAGGGATAACATTATAGAGACTAGAATCAGAATCATACTTTTGGGAAAATTGGGCCCAGGATTTTTGTTTTGTTTTGTTTTGTTTTAAGATTTTATTTATTTATTTGACAGACAGAGACCACAAGTAGGCAAAGAGGCAGGGGGGGGGTTGGGAAGCAGGCTCCCTGCTGAACAGAGAGCCTGATGCAGAGCTCGATCCCAGGACCCTGAGATCATGGCCTGAGCCGAAGGCAGAGGCTTAACCCACTGAGCTACCCAGGTGCCCCTGGGCCCAGGTTTTGATGGCTTCTTTCCTCAATCTTATAAAACCTATGTGAACTCTACTGGATGCCAGAACTGCTTAAAAATATTTGGTCCCTTGTAATTTTAACCTTCCAGTATTCAATGCACCTGATCCATGTAATATCCTATAGTATTTTTGTCAAATGAAGACTCTCAAAGTGTGTTTCTTGGGAGACACTTTTCAATTGGTTGCTTACATTTCTGCATTTATTATTTGTTCTAGGCCATCCTTTGAAGATGGTTGTATTGAATAGACTTAGAAGACAGAAATAGTATCTTTTTTTTAACTTAACCTGTTGTGTTTGCAAATATTATCTGCCTCTGTTTTGATTCTTCTTGTGGGAACTGAGGCTCAGAACTGATATATAACTCCCACCCCTACACACACACACACACACACACACACACACAAAAATACTGTTAATATTCTGGCTACCTCTATTGCTGTGAATATTAAACTATATTATTTCTGAACCATGAGTCTGCGTCTTCTATCAACACCCAAGAAACTATGGCAGACTCATACACCAGCTTTCAAATAAGGGAAAATAATCTCAGATGCTTTATATTTTTTGATAGTGTTACCTACTTCTGAACATATGACTGAACACATATAAAGCTGGAGCCCTGACCATTTAGAGCTTATTCTGTGGAAGAACTATGCATTCACTAGTAAGCAAAAGTAGTTTCATCTTTTTTTTTTCCTCCTGGACACCATTTCCTCTCTCACACTGTTGCTCAAATTGGATGGAGTCTAAGGTCCTTTGAGGAAATTTTTGTTTAATGACTCAAAATAAAATAGGAAGAGTCTAAAGTGCTAAAAATAATTCTAGATAAAAGGTATAAGATCATGCCAGAAAGGATAGTAATTTTATCTAACAACTGCCTGTTCACCCCTTATTTGTTCATTAACTAATCTCCAAATTCCTGACTAAATCCCTTTTGTAAGCCAGAATGTGAGCTAAAAACTGGGATTTTAAAAAATTTTCATTTGAAATCCAGTTAGTTAACATATATGGTTGTATTAGTTTCATGTGTACAATATAACATATAGCACTCAGTGCTCATCATGACAAGTGCTCTAATTAACCCCATCACTTATTTAATCCATCACTCCTTTCAGATCCCGTCAAGTAACCATCAGTTTGTTCTCCTTAATGAAATGTCTGTTTCTTGCTTTGTTTCTCTTTCTATGTCTTATTATTTCCCCTTTGCTTGTTTGTTTTGTTTCTTTTATTCCATATATGAGTAAAGGTATTTGTCTTTCTCTGACTGACTTATTTCACTTTTAGCATTATACTGTCTAGTTCCAACCATGTTATTGCAAATGGCAAGATTTCAGTCTTTTTTATGGCAGAATAATATTCCATTGTATATACATACCACTTATTCTTTATTTATTCATCAATTGATGGATACTTGGGCGCTTTCCATATCTTAGCTTTATAAATAATGCTGCTATAAACATAGGGGTGCTAGCATCCCTTTGAATAAGTTTTCTTATATTCATTGGGTAAATACACACCAACAGGATTGTTGGATCACAAAGGACTTCTATTTTTAAATTTTATGGAAATTCCATACTGTTTTCAAATATGGCTGTATCAGTTTGCATCACCACCAACAGTTCACAATTGTTACTTTTTCTTTTTTTTTTAAGATTTTATTCATTTGACAGAGAGAGATCACAAGTAGAGAGAGAGAGAGGAGGGAGCAGGCTCCATGCCTGGCAGAGAGCCTGATGTGGGACTTGATCCCAGGACCCTGAGATCATGACCTGAGCTGAAGGCAGAGGCTTAACCCACTGAGCCACCCAGGCAGCCCCCACAAGTGTTACTTTTTCACATCCTCTCCAACACCTTTTGTTTCTTGTAGTGTTGATTTTAGCCATTCTGACAGGTTTGAGGTGGTATCTCTTTCTAGTTTTGCTTTGCAATTTCCTGATGATACATGATGATGGACATCTTTTCATGTATCTACTGAACATTTGAATGTGTTCTTTGGGGAAACACTTGTTCATGTCTTCTATCCATGGTTTTATTGGATTATTTGTTTTTGGATGTTGACTAAAAACTGGATATTAAGTAACACACAAGACAGGTTTCCTTGAGCTTAAATTTTATTTGCATGAGTATCATTAACAGGAAAAAATATGCATATGGGTATGTACAAGTGTGTTTATGTATACATCTATCTATCTATCCTCTATCCCATGTCTTCTAATTGTGGTAAATCCTGTAAGGTGGGGAATGGGATAGTCTGAAGAAATATGCTTCTGGATATGCTGGGTAAGCAAATTTAATTGCACTCAGATGCATTGGATATAAGTGAATCACTCAAATGAGTTATTTAATATTATATAGAAACAAATTAAAAGTTTATGTAGTTGAAAATAATAGGTAGTTAAAATAATTTTTTTGTTTGTTGTTTTTGTGTCTTTTTTTGTTTATATATACTATGGTGTGAATGTTTATGTCTCCCAAAATCATATTATGGAATCTAACTCTGGAAGTGATAGTATTAAAACTTAGGGGCCTTTGGGAGGTGATTAGGTCATAAGTGGGATTACAGTCCTTTTAAAGGAGACCCCAGAGAGTTCTCTTGATTCATTCATCATGTACGTTTACAGTGAGAAGATAGCCATCTATGAGGAAGTGGGCTCTCCCTGGATCTGCCCATTCCTTAATCTTGAACTTCTCCGTTCTAGAACTGTGAGAAATAAATTCCTGTTCTTTATAAGCTATTAAGTCTATATCATGTCCGTTATAGCAGCCTGCATGCAGAAGGACACTATGACCTAAAATGAGAGCAATAAATATAAAGTTTCAGTAAAGTCAGTTGGTACAATGTTTTTTTTTTTACTTAGAGAAGACATGCTGCTTCATGTTAAAACTTGATATTGTATATGTTTCTTGAAGGGCCACTTCTTACTCCTTTGTGTGTTTTCCACAAAGTCCAGGATGATGCCTTACATAAAGGTAATATTTTATAAATACTGCTGGAAATATATACTTCTCTAAAATCTTATTTTGCCTACAGATTACTTGTCTTGTGTAGAATATTTGAAATATATTAAGAACAGAATGTCTCTCTAAATAACATTTAGAATCATCATTAGTTTATGACTCCTGACTCATTTGTTTATGCAGTGATACTTACTTCAAGAACACTGAAGTTTGTAATATAATTTTGAATTAATCACCAAGCTAGTTTATTTTAACTTATGAAAAAATAATTTCTCAGGTTGGTTTAATTCTGCTCTTATGTTATGGTCATGACATTTTCATTAAAATAAAGTAGAAAATAGAAGTAAATAATTAATGAAAAATAAAAAATAATAAATAAAAAATAAAAGCAAATCTCTTGTGAAATGTTAAACTTTTCTTACTTATTTTGTTTTGCTTTTTCTCTACCATGCTGGCAAAGCTGTATGTTGCAGATAAGTATAATTTTCTAGGTGGTAGGTTTGTTACTTTTACTAAAATTTTCAAAATATAAGGAGTTGAATAGTCATAAATTGTTTATTAAACTCCTTATCTACACCTATAAAAATAAAACAATGATGGTGACCTGGGTATTTCTAAAATTGTATTCTGTTTTTCCATATTATGGTTTACAATGTAATTAATAAAGATTCTGCATATATTAACATCCATCCCCTTCTATCTCATCTGTATGTCCATACAGAGCATGTATGATTTCTATTCATTTCTATGTTGTGGTGAAGAGATTGTCTGAAGTAGCCTATATTTATGCAGGTAGATCTTAAGCTACGGTGCTCTTGTTTATTTGCTTGTTCGTGATCAGTATGTCTGAAAGATGGTAACTATTGCATCAGGTGTGACGATTAAAAAATATTATTGGTGCCTGATACGCTGTGATTAAATAGGTAAGTCGATTCATAATTTGTTAATTAAATTAGAAAAGAAATTCCTTTGGATTTGTTCTTTATTAAGAGTTTTTTTTTTAACGAATGCCTTGGGATGTTTTTTGTGTAATATATATCACATGCCTCAACCTTTAAATTTGAATGTAGAAAAGAGTTATCAGAATGAGCCTAGAAAATATTGTTATGGGGGTGCCTGGGTGGCTCAGTGGGTAAAGCCGCTGCCTTCGGCTCAGGTCATAATCTCAGAGTCCTGGGATCGAGTCCCACATTGGGCTCTCTGCTCAGCAGGGTGCCTGCTTCCTCCTCTCTTTCTGCCTGCCTCTCTGCCTACTTGTGATCTCTCTCTGTCAAATAAATAAATAAAATCTTAAAAAAAAAAGAAAACATTGTTTTGAAATATTTTTGTTCTGTTATATTATGTTAACTTAGGAAATAATGGTAGTTATTTTTATTAGCATTTCCTACTTTCCACATGCCCTTACAGATGAGATATCATGTTTTTCCTACTCTTTTTATCGTGGTTGTTATATTCTTCATGATCAATAACAATCAATAAAAATTCATAACATTAATTTTCTTTGGGAAAGTGATATTTTAGCAAGAATCCATGACCAAAAATTTTAGCTGTTGTTCTTCCAGGAGATGAGACTATCAATGTTCCCGAAATTTCAAGAAATAGAACTTATTAATTGTGTTGGTTGATGTTTATTGTCTCTGAACTTAGAGGTGCATAATTCAATTTAAAATTTATTTTGGGGGCGCCTGGGTGGCTCAGTGGGTTAAAGCCTCTGCCTTTGGCTCAGGTCATGATCCCAGGGTCCTGGGATCGAGCCCCGCATCGGGCTCTCTGCCTAGCAGGGAGCCTGCTTCCTCCTCTCTTTCTGCCTGCCTCTCTGCCTACTTGTGATCTCTATCTGTCAAATAAAATAAATAAATTCTTAAAAAAAAACAGAGTGGACCTAATGGGGGTGCTTATCTGAAATTGAGGGACATTATAAAAAAATAAAAAATAAAATTTATTTTGAATTGAAAACAAGATCTTACTGAAGTTTAGGCATCCCACTTTATATCAGGCGTCCAGTACATTCTAATTTATTTGTAGAAAATATCATAAACATGAATGACACTTTTCCTATTGCATTTATATGAAACTGCAATGACTCAAAGATGTCAGATTTGAAAAGCACTACCTTTCTATAATTTCTGTTTCCTAGGAGGAATGGATATACCATTTTAGCACAATTATCCAACAGTATTCAAAACCACCATGAATTTTAAAACATAGTTATTACATCCTAAAAATCAAGTATGAAAATGTATAAACAACCAAATCTCTATCTGTAAATGAAATACTCCCACACAGACGGGTTTTAAAACTTTCTAACTTAAGGAATTTGATAGCACAGACTCAGGGTAGTAGTTTCAGTGCCTACAGTATACTTTCAGGGAGAGAGTAATGTAAGCTCTGAGTCACTTTCTGCCCAGAGATGACCTAATAGTGGTTCTGGCATTGTTTGTTTGTTTTTGAAAATACGTTCCTGGGCGTCATTCAGAAAATGCAGAGTTTGGCATCTATATAAATTAAGGATGATCTTTTTGAACTTTTGTCTTTCATTACATCAAATTACCATAATTGGACAGAAATTCCACTAAATTAAGCATTGTTAGGAAATGTGTAAATTGGAGCTACTCAAATTAGTTGCTCTTTGAACTATGTGCTGTTGGTTCAGGATTAGATAAGGATTTTGAAGGCAAACCTAAATCATTGCTTCCTTTTTTGAGAGATTCTCAGCATATTTTCTTAAAATTAGCTGAAATAAACAATGTGTTTAGTCGCAAAGTGATTTGCATTTTTGCACAAACTCCCTATCTTTTTGAGAATTATAACAAATATTTCATGAAACATCATTGATCTTTACTTTGTTACACTGCTGTAAAGTACATTCAGAGTTGCCAGTTAAAGGTGTTAGTGTTGAGATGAAATGTCATGCATTTTTCTTCACTTCCATGCAAATGAAGAAAGTAATTTATTAAGACACAATGAAGAAAAAAAATTGACAATGAGTTCCAGATTTTAAAAATCACTTGCCATTCAATCCAAATTGTGAGTTTGATCAGTTACCGAACACTTTATAATGCACCCCTGGTAATTTTACAGAGATTACGTTTTTCTTACCAATTCTTGATTATTCTGTCTTGCAATGCAGAGAAAGCTAACTAATTTAAAATAAACTTCCGTTAATTTTGATTGTTATAAACTTAAAATTGACTAATTTCCATATACAGAGTTTAAAATGTTCACAATTTACATTAAATATATATTCTGTGTATACCTTGGAAAAATTATACTGAAAATTGAAATTAAAATGATGTTGTATATAGCTGCAAGAAGCCGCCTGTCCCATTTCATCTTACTATATTAGTTGTGTCAGGTAATTTATAAAATCCCTGCTGCATAACAAATCTAATTTTTGTTGGAATGGGTAGTAATGTTTCTTCTTATTTCGAAATAAGAGTTGGTCTATGAGTGCCTCTGCAACTGTATTTTTCCTAAGTGGCTTCATGGTCTTGAACTGAGAAAGCTCAGAGCATTAAACATCAAAGTAATATATTTTGACATAATTAGACATCAAGGAAATGCAATTAAAATGACACTGAGATATCACTACACACTTACCAGAATGGCTAAAATAAAATATAATGACAAGCCCAAAAGAAAAAAATATACCATTTGACGATACACAATGGCAAGTTGTACCATAACTTAACCATCTCAGACTAGTGTAGTGTTAAATTTGTTTTTCTAAGCCATGTTTTGGGTCACTTACCACTTTTCAAGGATATAAAGTGCTATCATTTTACTTAAAACTGTGAAATTTGGTCAGATTTAAATTTCAATTTATGTTAAAACATTCTGTAAACTGTGTTAGACTTTGACATTTGTTCCCTCAGTTCAGTGAATAACACTATATCATATTCTGAAAAATACGCTAATTTTTATTTTGAAAAATATCCCTTTTTCCTCTATGAATTGGGCCATGGAGAAGGTGACACCGACTCGCTTCGCAAACTGCCTTGGTGAGAGACCCAGGCAGCTCCAGAGGTTTGGGACGGCCTGGGGTCCTCTTGGCCCACCCATGACTACTCCAGTCAAGTGTAGTGATCAGGCCTGGGTTGATGAGGAGTGGTTGCTATGACCTCAAAGCTTTGTGACATCACAGATGCTGGCTTCACTGAAGCAGCTGTCCCTCTCCCATGACCTTGGTGTCCTATGGCTTTAAGTAGGAAGCTCCGGGAAGGACAGAACAAGAGCCCTCTGAACCTGATCAAGAACTCAGGATGTCTTGTGGGTTAATGTCCAACTTCCCCTTTCTGGAGACATAGAGGAAGGAAAATGACATTCAGTATACCTTCCTTTAGGCCAACATATCCCCGGAGATGGCAAGGTGTCCTTTTCCACTACAATTTCTAGATATTTCAAGAAAAGGTGAGGCCTCGCGGGTATGAATAGCTCTCCGTGGGTTTTCTCGTCCTGTGGGTGAGAGCGTATTTTGTCAGCGTCTTTCGCCTATGCGTCTGTGATGACTAAGGTACGGAAAGTCCCTTTCCGAGGTAAAAGGTGATGGCATTGATATATGGTGCTGTCTGGGGCCTAGTCTCCTAGTGTTCTGAAACACACGGCTAAGGGATGAGGCCTCTGTCTACCTGGCTTTCCCTTAAATACCTTTGCAAAGTCTTTGAGGAGAGTGATATTCTGCATCTGAGCTAACTCTCAATGAAGAGGCCTGGACCGAAAACGTTGTCATTATTAGTTAACTGTACTTGTTGTGGTAACGGGTATAGACATGTGGACCAAGTCTCTTTAGTCAGAAGGAAAGGGACGGCCTATACCGACGGCTTGCAAGGCCCATTCGAGCAGACTTTTGGAGTGAGCCGAAATGCCCTTGCAAGGACTAGTGGATCAGGAAGTTTGGGTCCATTTCGGCACCACAGTATTCCTCTGTCGTCGAAGTGAATGAACCCCTGGACCTTGCCTTGACAAAATGTCCCATGCCCTGCTGTTGGAAAATGGAAAAGGAAGGGAATACTGACGGGCAAGAAGTCAGAGAAGGAGACCCACCAGGAGTGACTCAGGACTCTGAGAATCCAGCTGAGGTTTACCAAAAAGAGAACTGCTTAATGGGTAGTCAGGAGTTGTGGAATATATTAAGAGGAGCACTGGACGTACATGCAACTAAAGCATCCCTGAATACTCTGTCAAAAACGGATGATGGATGATAGGCAGGCTTTCTCAACAGAACAGCAACAAGAACAACATAATTTCAGAGGAAAACATTATGGCCCTCTCTAAACCAAAGGCAGTCACAGGAGAAAAGGAAAGAATTATATTGTTTATTGTCTTTCCTTTATTGAAATGACATTCAATTGGTTTCCTAAAATGTCCTTTTTTAAATTGGGTCTTTATCCTTGTGAATTAGAGTTTACCCACCTCTTCCATCTCTGGATTTGATGAGAGGACATCACAATGCCTTCACTAAATACCTAGAGGAGTGGCTCAAGAAAATGTCTTGACCTGGCCTTCTGTGTGTTGGCTGGGGTTGGATTACTGCTTCAAATGGTTCCGTCACTACTAGAGCTGAGATTTTGTAGGATTACTGACCTAACTTGGATGTGTCTGCGAATTTATCCTTTTCTCTCAGTTCTTGGATTTGCTAGCATAAATGTGTGGATGTGCCTCTTCGGTTTTTCTTTTTTCCTTTCTCCGAGTTGTCATGTGGTTTCATACTTGCAGCTGTGTGCTTGTCTCCCTGTTTTATCCCAGTAATGGCTTCTGTGGTTTGTTCGTGTTGTGAAAACTGAAGTGTGAGGTCTCCTGATTTTTTTCCTATTGGTTTGTTTGTATTTCCTTAATTTTGATAATCACATGTCTGATTTCAATTTTTCTGTTAACTTTGGAGTTCGGTTTTTCTTCATCTTGTTCCTTCAGTTGTCCTTATAGGGGGATTTCTTTTTCAGTGTTTTTAAATTTTGGAAATGCATGCTTTTAACCCTATATGGTTTCCCCATAAAATGTTTTGGCATCCTCCTCTAAGTTTCTTAGAATTCCTTCGTTCATGGCTCTTCTTTTCCTTTGGATTTTCTTTCTTGCATTCATTGCAGTTCGTGAATGTGTTGTGTTTTCGACTTTAGTGTCTGGCTGTATTTCCAATTTGAAAGTGATATCTTCCTGTTTTCATACCTTCGTGATGATAAGTGCACAGGATAGGTTTTGACTTCTCTTCCATGAATTATGACTGGATTTGGACTCGAGCTCATGACCTGCGATAGACAAAGTTAGGTCTGCTGCTGGGAAGAACATATCTTATTGTCCTCAGAGACGCAATCTTTCTCATCGATCCCCAAAGTTCAGGTGGTCTCGAGAGCCCATGTGGACGTCTGTTATTCCTTAGCACCTTCCCATCCAGATGATCTGTCCTGTGCTTAACGTAGATATCATAATTGCCAACAGTATTGGATAAAATTTACCATCTCCCTTCCTGTGTGTTCATACCTTCCAACGTTTAGATACACCCTTGTTCGTGGTGTATATGTTGGCAATTCTTCCAGGTTTCTGTTGTTTTGATGCTCCATCAAGACAAAACAACTTCCGCTTATCTTTTGTCTCTCGAAGGCATAAAATGACTCTCGCTGACTTAGGCACAAACACTTTGGCTCTCTTCTCCTTGGGAATAGCATAACCTACATCTTCCCTGTTTCTTCACTTGCAAGCTATAAGTATCTTTATAGTCGAAGGAAATCTCCTATGGTCAACAGAAGGACGAGCTAGTTTAATATTTGTTGTTTTCTTATGGATGTTTTCTACCTTTTTTTTTTTTTTTGATTTGGAATTTCAACCACTGTTACAAACTGTTTGTATTGACGGGAGACTTTAGTCCTGATACTGAATGTATTATTGATAGGTAATAGTTCACTTTCTCATTTCGGTTGGCTTCTGACTTGGATTCTATTTGCCTTTCACCTATATGGTATTTTCTTGGGGTTGCTTCATTGGTACGATTCCTCGCTTCCTTCCCATATTTTGCATGTCTTATCTTTGTGTGTTTGCATGTGCATGTGTTAATGCTGTGTGGTGTGTGTGTGTTTCACATCACAATTATTATTAAAATACGAGAGAATGGAATTCGGTCTCTTGTGGGTAGCAATTCAATTTGACATGCCTTGAAATCTCACATTCCATCAGTTTCAGGAAATCTCCTGCAAGGAATGTCATCTCTTGTCCTCTTCAAGTAACACGTGTTCTCACAAAACTGCTTTCCAAAGAACAGCACCATTTGAATTTCTCATTAGAGTCATACTGTTTGTACCAATACCCTTTCTTTTTCGTATGATTCTTGAGTGTCATGAGTTAGTGAAATCGTCTGTCTGATGTTGTTCTGAGAATGATAGATGTGACAAAGCCCAATGCTCTCCGCAAGACTGCCATAAGAAACAAGTGGAAGAATTCCTTCTTGCTTATGTCTCAGTACGAATTGCGGTGACATGGAGGAGAGTGAGATGGTAGTAGTGTCTAATAACCTCATGCTTGTCTTCAGCTATGAAGGCAACAGGAAGATGAACACAACAACTGCATTGGGGTGGAAATTGACCTGAAGCCTACAAGATAAACTCCACAGCGAAAGAAAACGGAAGTTGCAGAGATGATGGGAGAAGGTTGGAGACATGGCTCAGGGGATATTTGGTTGGTTAGTGGATCAGAGGGCTGGATCCCATGAAGAGTACCAAGGCACAGGAGAGCAGGGCACACTGGGAACCCACAAGGAACCTGTTTCCCAGTGCCGTTGACTGTGAGACGCAGAGGGTCTGAAGGGCACGAGTACTTTACAACACAAGTGTTGAAGTCTGAAGTTTTCCTATCAGCAGGCTTGGCAGACATCAACTTGAAGGAACACCATCTTTTTCCTGCATATGACACCAACAAGCGACCAGGAGCAGACAGCCTGGAGACAATGATCAGAGAGAGACAATACTAAGTGACGCACTGGGAAGATGGTGAGTAGTGGGAGTGATTCCGTGAAAGGCAGTGTTCGTGGAGATGTCTCAATGTGGACATAATAAATTTTGGACTCTCGCAACAGCAGCATCAAGACAAAGCTACTGGCCAAGATAGGTATGTGAGGACATAGGCTGCCTAGCCAGCCAACTCGAAATCCCGACAGTGGAATACTTGGAAAACTGCCTTCCTCAGTCCAAGATGCTTAGTCCAAGGACAACGACTCTCCCATAGGGGACGAGAAGAAAGCTTTGACCACATGTTCTCTTCTGAACACAGCATTCTGCAGGCCTGCGTTCTGCTGAGTTGCTCGAATTTCTCCTTTCACAGGCACACCAGAGCCCACCAAGGTAAACCTCTGCATATTCAACCCGGACACTAAAAACAACAAACGGCCGGAAAGGAGAGCTACAGCAAATGACTGGCCTCCAGGACAGGGTCAGCCACAACACAAACAGCAGTGGCATGCATGCCACATACACACTCACAAACACACACACACGCACGCACTCAACAAACCTTAAGGGCCAGCCCTGGGTACTCCGGATCTCTTCCTCCTAAATAAATTACCCTCAGGTTAGAAAGCAGAATGAGTTTAACGAATACAGAGAGGTGACAGAGACTTAGATCCAATGCAAAGATGAAAAAATCAATTGATGCCCAGGTAAAGGAAGAAGGAATGATTATGGCTAGGCAATCAGAGTGAACCCTCTACATAGAAAACGCCCGATGCAGGATTGAAAGCAGGGGCCTGGATACTCGCTGTACGTCAGAAAACATAGGAGATATCAGAGAGTCTCGAACCACAGAGATAAAACTGATAAAGATAAAAGCACCTAAAGAACTCCTGAAGAGAAGATTGGTAGGAGACTGTACACTGCAGCTCCATGCAGGATCCCATGATCTTACCTCCAGAGGCTTTTCCAAAAATTCCAATGCTGTTTCAGTTCTCATCATTTGAATTCGGGTGGCCCTCCAAAGATAGGGTCCTTATTCAAAAGAGCGAGACTGATACAAAGTGAAGGTCAAGCAAACGTTAATTTTGCACAAAGCATCGAGAATCATATTGACCGGTCAGGGCCTTCTCTTGCAAAGAGGCAACCCCTCCCAGCCTCAGAGACTAACATTTATAGCGGTAGTTTAGCCAGGCTATACAGACGTGGCCAATGAGATAACAATACAGAAAAAACTGCACAGTCGTGCTAAGTCTGCTACACCACAAAAACAAAAATGCTAGGTAACACATGGGTGGACAATTGGATCTCAATTTACCCTAGTAGATATATGTGTGCCCCTCTAATGGGATGTCTTCACCTGGCCTGATTCACCCTTGTATCTAGGCTTTGAGAGTAAGCTCCTCTGGGAGGAGTAGGGTCAATTTTGTTTACAGCATGGGTTCAATATAAGTTTACTGCAGAAACACAAAATGACTCCCTCTGGCCTAGCGGACCTTATAATGAGTAGCTGTAGCATCCCTAGAAATAGAGCCAAAATGACTTCCAAATCTTCAAAACTGACGATTTACCAAAAGCAGATTCTACATCCTAGAACCTTAGGTCCAGAATGGACTCATGTACTTGGAGTCCACAGGAGCAAGCATGGAGCATGTTGGAAAAGACCCATAGCCCAAGTGAAGCCATCTGAAAGACTTCCGTGCCCGTTTCAGGAAGACAACTTGTATCTTCAAAAGGACGCATTGAAGAGGATTCAAATGTCAAAGAACCTGGAGCATTCCCACAGGGTCGTGCAGATACCCTCTGGAGGAGTACATGTAGATGTGACAGCACAAGCCTGCCTTCACCCTCTCATGAACATCCCCCAAATAGTTTCATGGGATAAGCAAACAATGCCTCTTGTGGAAGATGGGCGTGTTCTAATGGAGGCAGCAGAAGATGAACAGTGGGACAACAAAGGGCCATTAGAGAGCCACAGACAGCGTATGCTACAGGTTGGTGAGGATATTCAGGAAGACAAGGAACTGGAGAATGAACATTGGAGCTCTGAGCGAAGGTCTAGCATTTGAGGATGGTGGGAGGTTCTCTGAACCTGGCTGCCTTCCATAGAGATCTAGGTCCAAATTAAAGAAAACATCCCCTGGCCACAGT
Organism: Mustela nivalis; assembly: GCF_964662115.1. Taxonomy (NCBI): domain Eukaryota; kingdom Metazoa; phylum Chordata; class Mammalia; order Carnivora; family Mustelidae; genus Mustela; species Mustela nivalis. The sequence goes on from NW_028135703.1 coordinate 148,098, forward strand.
CAATCCTTGTACCCCGGTTGTGTTTTTGTCTTTTTGTCAAACAATGCACATGCACATATTTGACAGAGAGACAGAGAGATCACAATCAGGGTGTAGAGCTGGAGAGGGAAAAGCTGACTTACCCCTGAGCAGGGAACCTGAGACCAGAGTCGATGCCAAGACCCTGGGATCATGAGTTGAGCTGAAGGCCGCCTCTGAACTGATAGACACAATCCATGACACAACCTTTGACTTCTGAATACGTCCTAGTTCTAGACGTGAACCACTGCTCTGTCATTGTTCACAAATGAAGGGTAAATGGATTTTGGCTTGGGCTGGTGTTGCTTGAGCAACCTGGCCTGCTTTGAGAGCTGGTATAGTTTGTCCTCTTGAGGTAAGTGATTTGGCTATGTACAAACTACACTCCCACGCATATTTAGGTAAAGAGAATTCCTCCATTGAATGAAACTATGTCTTGTGGTTCCATGCTTCTGTGGATGGTGATGTGAGTCCTCCTTGCCTCTGAATCTGGATCTCTGTTTCTGCTCCCAGATGAGGGACAGTTTTAGCTCTGAATTCTCAAATCCATGTTCAGCCCTCTTTTTTTTCTCTCACTCCTACTTCTCCTACAATAAGCACCTCTTTCTATTCCTTGGAGTCAATGACTTTCCTAAGCTCATTGTCATGTTTCATCATTCTTCCTTCTTTCTTTGGATTTGTTTCCTTATTTACCATTCCTTTTCTGCCAGGTCAAAAATTTGGTCCTTTGCTTCTGCCAGCTTCTTGGACTTTTCCTTCAGTCTGCTACCAATCTTTTCTTTAGAAATTCTTTATTTATTTTATTTTATTTTATTTTATTTTATTTTACTTTATTTTATTTCTATCAGTTTAATCTATGTGTTTTGAGACTCCCTGATATCTTTCTGCTTTCAATCCTCCATTGGGCGTGTTATATGTGAGGTTTCACTCCGATTACCTGGCCATGATAATTTCTTGTCTTCTTCCTTGGCAACAATTGATTCTTCCATCTTTGTCTTGGATATAGGTCTCTGACTCTTTCTCAGTATTTGAAAAATCAATTCTGTTTTTTATCCTGATGGTAATTTCTTTAGAAATAAGATATCATGGAGTGCCCAAGGGCTGGCCCTTGAGGGAGTCTCAGGTATGTGTGTGTGGCATGCATGCCCTCTGCTGTTGTATCATAGCTGCCCCCTGTCCTTGAGACCAGTCATCTGCAGAGGCTCTCTTTGCCAGCCTTTTGGTGTGTTTGGGGTCTGGGCTGAATAGGCTGAGGTTTAGCTTGGTGGGATCTGGTGTGCCTGTGAAAGGAGAAATTCAACCTTCACAACAGAATGAATGCCTGTAGCATTCTGTGGTCAGGGGACAGCCTATGGACAGGGCTTTCTTCTAGTCCCCTATGGGAGAATCTGTTCTCTTAAAATGAAGCAAGTTGGACTGAGGAACACAGTACCCTATGTGTTCCATGGTTAGAATTTCGTGTTTGCAGGAGAGGCAATTAAAGCCCTCACCAACCTGTCTTTGGCCAGTAGCTCGGGCTTGATGCTGCCTGTGCGAGAGCCCCAAATTTCTTTTGCCCCCATCAAATCATCTCCAAGAACACTGCCTCTCACTAATGTACAGCCAGAACCCACCATCTTCCCACTGTGTCACCTGGTATTGTCTCTAATCGTGGTTTCCAGGCTGTCTTCACCTGGCTATTTGTTGGTGTTCTCTGACAGAGAAATACAGTGTTCTTTTGAGTTGATATGCCAAGGCTGCTGATCTAAAATCTCCAGGCCTCAAGGCCCTTTGTTGGCATGAACTAGTATGATTCAGACCCCCTGATGGTCAGAATCAATGGAATTGGAGAACGTACTCCTTGTGGGTTCCAAGTGTGCTCCGATCTCTTGTGGCTTTGCCCATTGCATTGTCTCACTGCCTTCTGAATTACCAACTTTCCACTTTTCCCCTAAACCATGTCTCCAGTCTTCTCCCATAGTGATTGCAACTTATTCTCTCTTTTGCTATGGAGTTTGCTTTGTGGGCTCCAGTTCATTTCTGCCATGTTGAAGTTGATGTGGTAATCTTCCTGTTGTGTTCCTGGATAAAGACAAGTCTGGAGTTACCAGACACTACTACCATCTCACTGTCCTGAAAAAGCCCCACAGAATCTTACCCAGCCATAAGCAAGAATGAATTCTTTCCACTTGCCTCATGTGGCAGAATTGTGGAGAGCATTAGCCTACGTCACATCTATCAGTCCCAGAAAGACAAATAACATACAATTTCACTCTCTCATGACTGTCAAGAGACATATGAAAAAGCAAGGGAAAAATGGACAAATAATACGACACTACCCAGGCACACAAAATGTGGTGTTTGTTGAGGTCAGGTTTGAGAAAATATGTGTTTATCAAAGAGGACAAAAGATGACATTCTTTGTAGGAAATGTGGCTGAAAGAGAGGGAATGTGAGTTTTCAAGGCATGTCAAATGGAACTGCTATCCATTAAATACCGACTTCCTATCTCCATCAATTTAATTATAATTGTTATTTGAAACACACTCAGCCCACACACACACACACACACACACACACACACACAGATAAGACACACAAAAGATGGGGAGGAAGTGAAGAATAGCACTAATGAAGCAAACCCAAAAGAAAAGAACTGAGAGAAAAGGATAAATTCCAAGACACATATTCACTCCAAAGATTAGGTCAGGAAACCTACAAAATCTCAGCTCTGTAGTAGTGACTAAAGCGTTTGAAGCAGTAATCAAACCCCTGTCAACACACAGATGGCGAGGTGCAAATCATTTCCTGTTCAACTCTTCTAGACATTTAGAGAAGGCAATGCCATTTTCTTCTCATCAATTCCACAAATGGAGGAGGTGGATGAACTCCACTTTACTAGTATAAAGACCCAATTCAAATAATGACATTTTAGGAAATAAATTATATTCCATTTCAATAATTAAACATAATAAAAATATAATTCTTTCCTTTTCTCTGTCTGTCTTCACCTGCATTTGAAAGGGCCAGCTTGTTTTTGTATTATTTTGTACTGTTGAGGAAGCCAGCCTGTCATCCATCATCCATTTTTGACAGAGTATTCACTGATGCTTCAGTTCCATATATGACCTAGTACTCCGCCTAAGATATGCCAGAACTCTTCAACACCCATTAGCCCATTCCCTCATTCCCTGCATGTCTCTTTTTTCCTTGACTCTCAGCTTGATTCCTCAGAGTTCTGAGTTACTCCTGGTTTGTCTCCTTCTCTGACTTATCCCCTTCAGTTTTTCCTTCTTTCTACTAAGGGCCGTGGTATTCGTCCTAGGGCACATATGAGAGAAGCCATATGATATTTCCCTATGTCTCCTTGACCATTTCATTTCACAAACCCAGTCCTGTGGCATTCATGCCAGTGCAAGAATCAAGAGTTCATCCTCCCTAATTGCTGAGGAATACTCTGTTGCCAATATGGACCACACCTTCTTTATCCACTAGTCTTTGCAAGGACATAGCAGCTCAATCCTCAGTTCTGTTCAAGTGAGCCTTGCAGACCATCGATATAAGCCATTAATTTTCCTTTGATTAAAGAGACTTGGTCAACAGGGTTATACCCATTAACACAGTAGGTAGAGATAAATAATGGTAACAAGGAGTGCTGTCCATTGCTCCTCCTTAAGGATTAGCTATAATGTATAATGTCACTCTCTCATGCAAAGGATGACAAAACTCAGAGAGACGGGATGATATACCAGAGGACTTGTTGTTTCTGATATCTCTAGATATTTCAGAGGAAATAGGAAAACTTTGCCATCTCTGGAGAAAGGTTGGCCTAAAAGATCATTTTCCTGGGCCACTCTTCTAGGTATTTAGTGAAGGCATTGTCATGTCCTCTCATCAAATCCAGAGATGGAAGAGGCGGGTAAGCTCTAATTCACAAGGATAAAGACCCAATTCAAAGAAGGACATTTTAGGAAACCCACCCAATGTCATTTCAATAAGGAAAGATAATAAACAATATAATTCTTTCCTTTTCTCCCTGTGACTTCCTTTGGTTTTGAGAGGGCCACATTGTTTTCCTATGAATTGATGTTGTTGTTGCTATCTGTTGAGAAAGCCTGCCTATCATCCATCATCCATTTTTGACAGAGTATTCACGGATGCTTTAGTTGCATGGACGTCCTAGTGCTCCTCCTAATATATGCCACAACTCCTGACCACCCATTAATCAGTTCTCTTTTCGGTAGCCCTCAGCTGGATTCTCAGAGTCCTGAGTCACTCCTGGTGGGTCTCCTTCTCTGACTTCTTGCCCTTTATTATTCCCTTCCTTAAGTGGGCCAAGGTATTCCTCCCGAGGCACATATTGTGGGTAGCCATATGACATTTCCCTTTGTTTGCTTGCCTTTTCCATTTCCCAACAGCAGGGCATGGGACATTCATGTCAAGGCAAGGTCCAGGGGTTCATTCACTCGACGGCAGAGGAATACTGTGGTGCCGAAATGGACCCAAACTTTCTGATCCACTAGTCCTTGCAAGGGCATTGCGACTCACTCCAAAGTTCTGCTCGAATGGGCCTTGCAAGCCTTCGGTATAGGCCGTCCCTTTCCTTCTGACTAAAGAGTCTTGGTCCACATGTTTATACCCGTTACCACAACAAGTACAGTTAACTAATAATAACAACGGGTTCGGTCCAGGCCTCTTCATTGAGAGTTAGCTCAGATGCAGAATATCACTCTCCTCAAAGACTTTGCAAAGGTATTTAAGGGAAAGCCAGGTAGACAGAGGCCTCATCCCTTAGCCGCGTGTTTCAGAACACTAGGAGACGAGGCCACAGACAGCACCATATAGCGATGCCCTCACCTTTTACCTCCGAAAGGGACTTTCCGTATCTTAGTCATCACTGACCCATAGGCAAAAGACGCTGACAAAGTACGCTCTCACCCACAGGACGACAAACCCCACGGAGAGCTGCTTATACCCGCGAGGCCTCACCTTTTCTTGAGATATCTAGAAATTGTAGTGTAAAAGGACACCTTGCCGTCTCTGGGGATATGTTGGCCTAAAGGAAGGTATACTGAATGTCATTTTCCTTCCTCTATGTCTCCAGAAAGGGGAAGTTGGACATTAACCCACAAGACATCCTGAGTTCTTGATCAGGTTCAGAGGGCTCTTGTTCTGTCCTTCCCGGGGCTTCCTACTTAAAGCCATAGGACACCAAGGTCATGGGAGAGGGACAGCTGCTTCAGTGAAGCCAGCATCTGTGATGTCACAAAGCCTTGAGGTCATAGCAACCACTCCTCATCAACCCAGGCCTGATCACTACACTTGACTGGAGTAGTCATGGGTGGGCCAAGAGGACCCCAAGCCATCCCAAACCGCTGGAGCCGCCTGGGTCTCTCACCAAGGCAGTTTGCGAAGCGAGTCGGTGTCAACTTCTCCATGGCCCAATTCGTAGTATTTGGTCGTGAGTGTCAGCACCAGCCCTCTGGACCTCGGAGAAAGGCAAGGATCCCTCATTCCATCTTAGCCACGACAGGCCAAGAAACTAACAGACCACAAGCAAAGCCTCAGGGGAGGAAATCCGAGCCCTGCGTAAGGGTGAGACCCTCCCACCAAATCATGGAGCATCTCAACAGGAAAAGGTCCACCCAAGGGAAGCTCAAAGTGAACCCCCGCAACCGTGCCAAAGACATGTCTGGAATCTTCCACAGCAAGCACACGAGTACCTCGATGGTCTCCAGAAACGGTGCCAACAAGGCCTCCCAATCTTCCAAAAACACCATTCATCCAAGGCAGACTCTACACCCTAGAACCTTAGGTCCAGGACGGACTCATGTTCTTGGAGTCCACAGAAGCCAACGGAGAGCATGTTGGAAGAGACCCAAGCCCAAGTGAAGCCATCTGAAAGACTTCGGTGCCCATTTCAGGAAGACAACTTGTATGTGCAAAAGGACGCATTGAAGAGGATTCGAATGTGGAAGAACCTTGAGCACTCCCTCATGGTGGATCAGCTACCCTCTGTGGAACTGCATGGAGATGTGGCAGCACAAGCCTGCCTTCACCCTCTCATGACCATCCCCCAAATGGTTCCATGCGATAAGCAAACAGTGCCTCTTGAGGAAGATGGGCATGTTCCAATGGAGCCCCGAGAGGATGCACAATGTGTTAACAAGGGGTCAGTACAGCACGACAGACAGCGGATGCTGCAGGTTGGTGAGGAGATCCAGGAAGGCAAAGAACAGGAGAATGAACAAGGAAGCTCCAAGCGAAGGTCGGGCATTTTAGGATGGTGGGAGGTTCTCTATACCTGGCTGCCCTCCATAGGAACCTAGGTCCAAATTCAATAAAACATCCTTTGGCCCCAGTCAATTATTGTGCACTGTTTTTGTCTTTGTTATCTTATCGAACATGCACATGCACGTTTGGACAGAGAGGCAGAGAGATCCCAATCAGGGGGTGGAGCTGGAGAGGGAGAAGCTTACTTGCCCTTGAGCAGAGAACCTGAGAACAGAGTCAATGCCAAGGCCCTGGAATCATGAGTTGATCTGAAGGCCGCGTCTGAACTGATGGACACAACCCGGGACCCAACAATTGACTTCTGAATACCTCCTGGTTCTAGACAGAACCGCTGCTCTGTCATTGTTCAGAAATGCAGGGGATAAGGATTTTGGCTTGGCTGCTGTTGCTTGAGCTATCCGGCCTGCTTCGAGAGCTGGTATAGCTTTTCCTCTTGAAGTCAGTGACTGGGCTATGGACAAACTATTCTCCGATGCCTATTTGCCTAAGAGAATACCTCCATGCCTAGATTTTCCGGGGGGAATGGCACTATGTCTTTAGGTGCTCCGCTTCTGTGGAAGGTGTTGGGAGTTCTCTGTGCCTCTGATTCTGGACCACTTTCTCTGCTCCCAGATGAGGGTCCTTTCCAGCCCCGAGTTCTCTAATCTAGGATCAGCCCTCTTTTCTTTCTCTCACTCTTAATTCACCTACAAGAGGCACCTCTTTCATTTCCTTAGAGATTCCCTAAGCTCACTATCATGTTCCATCATTCTGCCTTCTCTCTTAGAATTTGCATCCTTATTTTCTAGGCTTGTTCTTCTCGGTTCCTAATTGGATCCTCCACTTCTACCATGTTCCCGAACTTTGCATCCAGTCTCCTGCCAATCTTCTCTTCAGGAGTTCTTTAGGTGTTTTTATCTTTATCAGTTTTATCTCTGTGTTTCGAGACTCTCTGATATCTCCTATGTTTTCTGATGTACAGCGAGTATCCAGGCCACAGCTTTCTATCCCGCATCGGGCGTGCTCTATGTAGAGGTTTCACTCTGACTGCCTAGTCGTAATCACTCCTTCTTCCTTTACCTGGGAATCAATTGATTCTTCCATCTTTGCATTGGATCTAAGTCTCTGTCACCTCTCTGTATTCGTTAAACTCATTCTGTTTTCTAACCTGAGGGTAATTTATTTAGGAGGAAGTGATCCGTGAGTGACCCAGGGCTCGCCCTTAAGGTTTGTTGAGTGCATGCGTGTGTGTGTGTGTTTGTGAGAGTGTATGTGGCATGCATGCCACTGCTGTTTGTGTTGTGGCTGACCCTGTCCTGGAGGCCAGTCATTTGCAGTAGCTCTCCTTTCCGGCCGTTTGTTGTTTTTAGGGTCCGGGCTGAATATGCTGAGGTTTACCTTGGTGGGCTCTGGTGTGCCTGTGAAAGGAGAAACTCTACCAACTCAACAGAACGCAGGCCTGCAGAATGCTGTGTTCAGAAGAGAACATGTGGTCAAAGCTTTCTTCTCGTCCCGTATGGGAGAGTCTGTTCTCCTTGGACTAAGCATCTTGGACTGAGGAAGGCAATCCTCCAAGTGTTCCACTGTTGGTATTTTGTGTTGGCTGGCTAGGGAGTCTCTGTCCTCACATACCTGTCTTGGCCAAGCTCTGTCTTGATGCTGCTGTTGTGAGAGCCAAAATTTATTAGGTCCACATTGAGTCATCTCCACGAACACTGCCTTTCACGGAATCACTCCCACGACTCATCATCTTCCCACTGCGTCTCTTGGTATTGTCTCTCTCTGATCATTGTCTCCAGGCTGTCTGCTCCTGGTCGCTTGTTGGTGTCATATGCAGGAAAAAGATGGTGTTCTTTCAAGTTGATGTCTGCCAAGCCTGCTGATAGGAAAACTTCAGCCCTCAACACTTGTGTTGTCAAGTACTCGTGCCCTTCAGACCCTCTGCGTCTCACAGTCAACGGCACTGGGAAACAGGTTCCTTGTGTGTTCCCAGGGTGCCCTGCTCTCCTGTGCTTTGGTCCTCTTCATGGACTCCAGCCCTCTGATCCACGAACCAACCAAATCTCCCCTGAGCCATGTCTCCAACCTTCTCCCATCATCTCTGCACCTTCCGTTCTATTTCGCTCTGGAGTTTACCTTGTAGGCTTCAGGTCAATTTCCACCCCACTGCAGTTGTTGTGGTCATCTTTTTGTTGCCTTCATGGTTGAAGAAGCATGAGGTTATTAGACACTACTACCATCTCAGTGTCTTCATGTCACCACAATTTGTACTGTGACATAAGCAAGAAGGAATTCTTCCACATGTCTCTTATGGCAGTCTTGCGGAGAGCATTGGACTTTGTCACATCTATCATTCTCAGAAAGACAATAAACAGACGATTTCACTAACTCATGACAGTCAAGAAACATACGAAAAAGAAAGGGTATTGGGACAAACATTATGACTCTAATGAGGAATTCAAATGGTGCTGTTTGTTGGAAGGCCGTTTTGTGAGAACACGGGATTCTTGAAGAGGACAAGAGATGACATTCCTTTAAGGAGATTTCCTGAAACTAATGGAATGTGAGATTTCAAGGCATGTCAAATTGAATTGCTACCCACAAGAGACCGAATTCCATTCTCTCGTATTTTAATAATAATTGTGATGTGAAACACACACACACCACACAGCATTAACACATGCACATGCAAACACACAAAGATAAGACATGCAAAATATGGGAAGGAAGCGAGGAATCGTACCAATGAAGCAACCCCAAGAAAATACCATATAGGTGAAAGGCAAATAGAATCCAAGTCAGAAGCCAACCGAAATGAGAAAGTGAACTATTACCTATCAATAATACATTCAGTACTCAGGACTAAAGACTCCCGTCAATACAAACAGTTTGTAACAGTGGTTGAAATTCCAAATCAAAAAAAAAAAAAATAGAAACATCCATAAGAAAACAGCAAATATTAAACAGGCTCGTCCTTCTGTTGCCCATAGGAGATTTCCTTCGACTATAAAGATACTCATAGCTTGCAAGTGAAGAAACAGGGAAGATGTAGGTTATGCTATTCCCAAGGAGAAGAGAGCCAAAGTGTTTGTGCCTAAGTCAGCGAGAGTCATTTTATGCCTTCGAGAGAAAAAAGCTAAGCGGAAGGTGTTTTGTCTTGATGGAGCATCAAAACATCAGAAACCTGGAAGAATTGCCAACATATCCACCATGAAAAAAGGTGTATCTAAACGTTGGAAGCCTATGAACACACAGGAATGGAGATGGCGACGTTTATCCAATACTGTTGGCAACTATGATATCCAGGTTAAGCACAGGACAGATTATCTGGATGGGAAGGTGCTAAGGAATAACAGACGTCCACATGGGCATTCGAGACCACCTGAACTTTGGGGGTCCATGAGTAAGATTGCGTCTCTGAGGACAATAAGATATGTTCTTCCCAGCAGCAGACCTAACTTTGTCTATCGCAGGTCATGAGCTCGAGTCCAAATCCAGTCATAATTCATGGAAGAGAAGTCAAAACCTATCCTGTGCACTTATCATCACGAAGGTATGAAAACAGGAAGATATCACTTTCAAATTGGAAATACAGCCAGACACTAAAGTGGAAAACACAACACATTCACGAACTGCAATGAATGCAAGAAAGAAAATCCAAAGGAAAAGAAGAGCCATGAACGAAGGAATTCTAAGAAACTTAGAGGAGGATGCCAAAACATTTTATGGGGAAACAATATAGGGTTAAATGTGTGCATTTCCAAAATTTAAAAACACCGAAAAAGAAAGCCACCTAAAAGGACGACTGAAGGAACAAGATGAAGAAAAACCGAACTCCAAAGTTAACAGAAAAATTGAAATCAGACATGTGATTATCAAAATTAAGGAAATACAAACAAACCAATAGGAAAAAAATCAGGAGATCTCACACTTGAGTTTTGACAACAGGAACAAACCGCAGAAGCCATTACTGGGATAAAACAGGGAGACAAGCACACAGCTGCAAGTATGAAACCACATCACAACTGGTAGCAAGGAAAAAAGAATAACCGAAAAGGCATAGCCACACATTTATGCTAGCAAATCCAAGAACTGAGAGAAAAGGATAAATTCCCAGACACATAGAAACTTCCAAGATTAGGTCAGGAAACCTACAAAATCTCAGCTCTCTAGTTTAGACGGAAGCCTTTGAAGCAGTAATCCAACCCCTGCCAACACACAGAAGGCCAGGTCAAGTCATTTGCTTGGGCCACTCTTCTATGTATTTAGTGAAGGCATTGTCATGTCCTCTCATCAAATCCAGAGATGGAAGAGGTGGGTAAACTCTAATTTACAAGGATAAAGACCCAATTCAAAGAAGGACATTTTAGGAAACCCACCCATGTCATTTCAATAAGGAAAGATAATAAACAATATAATTCTTTCCTTTTCTCCCTGTGACTTCCTTTGGTTTTGAGAGGGCCACATTGTTTTCCTATGAATTGATGTTGTTCTTGTTGCTGTTCTGTTGAGAAAGCCTGCCTATCATCCATCATCCATTTTTGACAGAGTATTCACGGATGCTTTAGTTGCATGGACGTCCTAGTGCTCCTCCTAATATATGCCACAACTCCTGACCACCCATTAATCAGTTCTCTTTTCGGTAGCCCTCAGCTGGATTCTCAGAGTCCTGAGTCACTCCTGGTGGGTCTCCTTCTCTGACTTCTTGCCCTTTATTATTCCCTTCCTTAAGTGGGCCAAGGTATTCCTCCCGAGGCACATATTGTGGGTAGCCATATGATATTTCCCTTTGTCTGCTTGCCTTTTCCATTTCCCAACAGCAGGGCATGGGACATTCATGTCAAGGCAAGGTCCAGGGGTTCATTCACTCGACGGCAGAGGAATACTGTGGTGCCGAAATGGACCCAAACTTTCTGATCCACTAGTCCTTGCAAGGGCATTGCGACTCACTCCAAAGTTCTGCTCGAATGGGCCTTGCAAGCCTTCGGTATAGGCCGTCCCTTTCCTTCTGACTAAAGAGTCTTGGTCCACATGTTTATACCCGTTACCACAACAAGTACAGTTAACTAATAATAACAACGGGTTCGGTCCAGGCCTCTTCATTGAGAGTTAGCTCAGATGCAGAATATCACTCTCCTCAAAGACTTTGCAAAGGTATTTAAGGGAAAGCCAGGTAGACAGAGGCCTCATCCCTTAGCCGCGTGTTTCAGAACACTAGGAGACGAGGCCACAGACAGCACCATATAGCGATGCCCTCACCTTTTACCTCCGAAAGGGACTTTCCGTATCTTAGTCATCACTGACCCATAGGCAAAAGACGCTGACAAAGTACGCTCTCACCCACAGGACGACAAACCCCACGGAGAGCTGCTTATACCCGCGAGGCCTCACCTTTTCTTGAGATATCTAGAAATTGTAGTGTAAAAGGACACCTTGCCGTCTCTGGGGATATGTTGGCCTAAAGGAAGGTATACTGAATGTCATTTTCCTTCCTCTATGTCTCCAGAAAGGGGAAGTTGGACATTAACCCACAAGACATCCTGATTTCTTGATCAGGTTCAGAGGGCTCTTGTTCTGTCCTTCCCGGGGCTTCCTACTTAAAGCCATAGGACACCAAGGTCATGGGAGAGGGACAGCTGCTTCAGTGAAGCCAGCATCTGTGATGTCACAAAGCCTTGAGGTCATAGCAACCACTCCTCATCAACCCAGGCCTGATCACTACACTTGACTGGAGTAGTCATGGGTGGGCCAAGAGGACCCCAAGCCATCCCAAACCGCTGGAGCCGCCTGGGTCTCTCACCAAGGCAGTTTGCGAAGCGAGTCGGTGTCAACTTCTCCATGGCCCAATTCGTAGTATTTGGTCGTGAGTGTCAGCACCAGCCCTCTGGACCTCGGAGAAAGGCAAGGATCCCTCATTCCATCTTAGCCATGACAGGCCAAGAAACTAACAGACCACAAGCAAAGCCTCAGGGGAGGAAATCCGAGCCCTGCGTAAGGGTGAGACCCTCCCACCAAATCATGGAGCATCTCAACAGGAAAAGGTCCACCCAAGGGAAGCTCAAAGTGAACCCCCGCAACCGTGCCAAAGACATGTCTGGAATCTTCCACAGCAAGCACACGAGTACCTCGATGGTCTCCAGAAACGGTGCCAACAAGGCCTCCCAATCTTCCAAAAACACCATTCATCCAAGGCAGACTCTACACCCTAGAACCTTAGGTCCAGGACGGACTCATGTTCTTGGAGTCCACAGAAGCCAACGGAGAGCATGTTGGAAGAGACCCAAGCCCAAGTGAAGCCATCTGAAAGACTTCGGTGCCCATTTCAGGAAGACAACTTGTATGTGCAAAAGGACGCATTGAAGAGGATTCGAATGTGGAAGAACCTTGAGCACTCCCTCATGGTGGATCAGCTACCCTCTGTGGAACTGCATGGAGATGTGGCAGCACAAGCCTGCCTTCACCCTCTCATGACCATCCCCCAAATGGTTCCATGCGATAAGCAAACAGTGCCTCTTGAGGAAGATGGGCATGTTCCAATGGAGCCCCGAGAGGATGCACAATGTGTTAACAAGGGGTCAGTACAGCACGACAGACAGCGGATGCTGCAGGTTGGTGAGGAGATCCAGGAAGGCAAAGAACAGGAGAATGAACAAGGAAGCTCCAAGCGAAGGTCGGGCATTTTAGGATGGTGGGAGGTTCTCTATACCTGGCTGCCCTCCATAGGAACCTAGGTCCAAATTCAATAAAACATCCTTTGGCCCCAGTCAATTATTGTGCACTGTTTTTGTCTTTGTTATCTTATCGAACATGCACATGCACGTTTGGACAGAGAGGCAGAGAGATCCCAATCAGGGGGTGGAGCTGGAGAGGGAGAAGCTTACTTGCCCTTGAGCAGAGAACCTGAGAACAGAGTCAATGCCAAGGCCCTGGAATCATGAGTTGATCTGAAGGCCGCGTCTGAACTGATGGACACAACCCGGGACCCAACAATTGACTTCTGAATACCTCCTGGTTCTAGACAGAACCGCTGCTCTGTCATTGTTCAGAAATGCAGGGGATAAGGATTTTGGCTTGGCTGCTGTTGCTTGAGCTATCCGGCCTGCTTCGAGAGCTGGTATAGCTTTTCCTCTTGAAGTCAGTGACTGGGCTATGGACAAACTATTCTCCGATGCCTATTTGCCTAAGAGAATACCTCCATGCCTAGATTTTCCGGGGGGAATGGCACTATGTCTTTAGGTGCTCCGCTTCTGTGGAAGGTGTTGGGAGTTCTCTGTGCCTCTGATTCTGGACCACTTTCTCTGCTCCCAGATGAGGGTCCTTTCCAGCCCCGAGTTCTCTAATCTAGGATCAGCCCTCTTTTCTTTCTCTCACTCTTAATTCACCTACAAGAGGCACCTCTTTCATTTCCTTAGAGATTCCCTAAGCTCACTATCATGTTCCATCATTCTGCCTTCTCTCTTAGAATTTGCATCCTTATTTTCTAGGCTTGTTCTTCTCGGTTCCTAATTGGATCCTCCACTTCTACCATGTTCCCGAACTTTGCATCCAGTCTCCTGCCAATCTTCTCTTCAGGAGTTCTTTAGGTGTTTTTATCTTTATCAGTTTTATCTCTGTGTTTCGAGACTCTCTGATATCTCCTATGTTTTCTGATGTACAGCGAGTATCCAGGCCACAGCTTTCTATCCCGCATCGGGCGTGCTCTATGTAGAGGTTTCACTCTGACTGCCTAGTCGTAATCACTCCTTCTTCCTTTACCTGGGAATCAATTGATTCTTCCATCTTTGCATTGGATCTAAGTCTCTGTCACCTCTCTGTATTCGTTAAACTCATTCTGTTTTCTAACCTGAGGGTAATTTATTTAGGAGGAAGTGATCCGTGAGTGACCCAGGGCTCGCCCTTAAGGTTTGTTGAGTGCATGCGTGTGTGTGTGTGTTTGTGAGAGTGTATGTGGCATGCATGCCACTGCTGTTTGTGTTGTGGCTGACCCTGTCCTGGAGGCCAGTCATTTGCAGTAGCTCTCCTTTCCGGCCGTTTGTTGTTTTTAGGGTCCGGGCTGAATATGCTGAGGTTTACCTTGGTGGGCTCTGGTGTGCCTGTGAAAGGAGAAACTCTACCAACTCAACAGAACGCAGGCCTGCAGAATGCTGTGTTCAGAAGAGAACATGTGGTCAAAGCTTTCTTCTCGTCCCGTATGGGAGAGTCTGTTCTCCTTGGACTAAGCATCTTGGACTGAGGAAGGCAATCCTCCAAGTGTTCCACTGTTGGTATTTTGTGTTGGCTGGCTAGGGAGTCTCTGTCCTCACATACCTGTCTTGGCCAAGCTCTGTCTTGATGCTGCTGTTGTGAGAGCCAAAATTTATTAGGTCCACATTGAGTCATCTCCACGAACACTGCCTTTCACGGAATCACTCCCACGACTCATCATCTTCCCACTGCGTCTCTTGGTATTGTCTCTCTCTGATCATTGTCTCCAGGCTGTCTGCTCCTGGTCGCTTGTTGGTGTCATATGCAGGAAAAAGATGGTGTTCTTTCAAGTTGATGTCTGCCAAGCCTGCTGATAGGAAAACTTCAGCCCTCAACACTTGTGTTGTCAAGTACTCGTGCCCTTCAGACCCTCTGCGTCTCACAGTCAACGGCACTGGGAAACAGGTTCCTTGTGTGTTCCCAGGGTGCCCTGCTCTCCTGTGCTTTGGTCCTCTTCATGGACTCCAGCCCTCTGATCCACGAACCAACCAAATCTCCCCTGAGCCATGTCTCCAACCTTCTCCCATCATCTCTGCACCTTCCGTTCTCTTTCGCTCTGGAGTTTACCTTGTAGGCTTCAGGTCAATTTCCACCCCACTGCAGTTGTTGTGGTCATCTTTTTGTTGCCTTCATGGTTGAAGAAGCATGAGGTTATTAGACACTACTACCATCTCAGTGTCTTCATGTCACCACAATTTGTACTGTGGCATAAGCAAGAAGGAATTCTTCCACATGTCTCTTATGGCAGTCTTGCAGAGAGCATTGGACTTTGTCACATCTATCATTCTCAGAAAGACAATAAACAGACGATTTCACTAACTCATGACAGTCAAGAAACATACGAAAAAGAAAGGGTATTGGGACAAACATTATGACTCTAATGAGGAATTCAAATGGTGCTGTTTGTTGGAAGGCCGTTTTGTGAGAACACGGGATTCTTGAAGAGGACAAGAGATGACATTCCTTTAAGGAGATTTCCTGAAACTAATGGAATGTGAGATTTCAAGGCATGTCAAATTGAATTGCTACCCACAAGAGACCGAATTCCATTCTCTCGTATTTTAATAATAATTGTGATGTGAAACACACACACACCACACAGCATTAACACATGCACATGCAAACACACAAAGATAAGACATGCAAAATATGGGAAGGAAGCGAGGAATCGTACCAATGAAGCAACCCCAAGAAAATACCATATAGGTGAAAGGCAAATAGAATCCAAGTCAGAAGCCAACCGAAATGAGAAAGTGAACTATTACCTATCAATAATACATTCAGTACTCAGGACTAAAGACTCCCGTCAATACAAACAGTTTGTAACAGTGGTTGAAATTCCAAATCAAAAAAAAAAAAAAATAGAAACATCCATAAGAAAACAGCAAATATTAAACAGGCTCGTCCTTCTGTTGCCCATAGGAGATTTCCTTCGACTATAAAGATACTCATAGCTTGCAAGTGAAGAAACAGGGAAGATGTAGGTTATGCTATTCCCAAGGAGAAGAGAGCCAAAGTGTTTGTGCCTAAGTCAGCGAGAGTCATTTTATGCCTTCGAGAGAAAAAAGCTAAGCGGAAGGTGTTTTGTCTTGATGGAGCATCAAAACATCAGAAACCTGGAAGAATTGCCAACATATCCACCATGAAAAAAGGTGTATCTAAACGTTGGAAGCCTATGAACACACAGGAATGGAGATGGCGACGTTTATCCAATACTGTTGGCTACTATGATATCCAGGTTAAGCACAGGACAGATTATCTGGATGGGAAGGTGCTAAGGAATAACAGACGTCCACATGGGCATTCGAGACCACCTGAACTTTTGGGGGTCCATGAGTAAGATTGCGTCTCTGAGGACAATAAGATATGTTCTTCCCAGCAGCAGACCTAACTTTGTCTATCGCAGGTCATGAGCTCGAGTCCAAATCCAGTCATAATTCATGGAAGAGAAGTCAAAACCTATCCTGTGCACTTATCATCACGAAGGTATGAAAACAGGAAGATATCACTTTCAAATTGGAAATACAGCCAGACACTAAAGTGGAAAACACAACACATTCACGAACTGCAATGAATGCAAGAAAGAAAATCCAAAGGAAAAGAAGAGCCATGAACGAAGTAATTCTAAGAAACTTAGAGGAGGATGCCAAAACATTTTATGGGGAAACAATATAGGGTTAAATGTGTGCATTTCCAAAATTTAAAAACACCGAAAAAGAAAGCCACCTAAAAGGACGACTGAAGGAACAAGATGAAGAAAAACCGAACTCCAAAGTTAACAGAAAAATTGAAATCAGACATGTGATTATCAAAATTAAGGAAATACAAACAAACCAATAGGAAAAAAATCAGGAGATCTCACACTTGAGTTTTGACAACAGGAACAAACCGCAGAAGCCATTACTGGGATAAAACAGGGAGACAAGCACACAGCTGCAAGTATGAAACCACATCACAACTGGTAGCAAGGAAAAAAGAATAACCGAAAAGGCATAGCCACACATTTATGCTAGCAAATCCAAGAACTGAGAGAAAAGGATAAATTCCCAGACACATAGAAACTTCCAAGATTAGGTCAGGAAACCTACAAAATCTCAGCTCTCTAGTTTAGACGGAAGCCTTTGAAGCAGTAATCCAACCCCTGCCAACACACAGAAGGCCAGGTCAAGTCATTTGCTTGGGCCACTCTTCTATGTATTTAGTGAAGGCATTGTCATGTCCTCTCATCAAATCCAGAGATGGAAGAGGTGGGTAAACTCTAATTTACAAGGATAAAGACCCAATTCAAAGAAGGACATTTTAGGAAACCCACCCATGTCATTTCAATAAGGAAAGATAATAAACAATATAATTCTTTCCTTTTCTCCCTGTGACTTCCTTTGGTTTTGAGAGGGCCACATTGTTTTCCTATGAATTGATGTTGTTCTTGTTGCTGTTCTGTTGAGAAAGCCTGCCTATCATCCATCATCCATTTTTGACAGAGTATTCACGGATGCTTTAGTTGCATGGACATCCTAGTGCTCCTCCTAATATATGCCACAACTCCTGACCACCCATTAATCAGTTCTCTTTTCGGTAGCCCTCATCTGGAGTCTCAGAGTCCTGAGTCACTCCTGGTGGGTCTCCTTCTCTGACTTCTTGCCCTTTATTATTCCCTTCCTTAAGTGGGCCAAGGTATTCCTCCCGAGGCACATATTGTGGGTAGCCATATGACATTTCCCTTTGTTTGCTTGCCTTTTCCATTTCCCAACAGCAGGGCATGGGACATTCATGTCAAGGCAAGGTCCAGGGGTTCATTCACTCGACGGCAGAGGAATACTGTGGTGCCGAAATGGACCCAAACTTTCTGATCCACTAGTCCTTGCAAGGGCATTGCGACTCACTCCAAAGTTCTGCTCGAATGGGCCTTGCAAGCCTTCGGTATAGGCCGTCCCTTTCCTTCTGACTAAAGAGTCTTGGTCCACATGTTTATACCCGTTACCACAACAAGTACAGTTAACTAATAATAACAACGGGTTCGGTCCAGGCCTCTTCATTGAGAGTTAGCTCAGATGCAGAATATCACTCTCCTCAAAGACTTTGCAAAGGTATTTAAGGGAAAGCCAGGTAGACAGAGGCCTCATCCCTTAGCCGCGTGTTTCAGAACACTAGGAGACGAGGCCACAGACAGCACCATATAGCGATGCCCTCACCTTTTACCTCCGAAAGGGACTTTCCGTATCTTAGTCATCACTGACCCATAGGCAAAAGACGCTGACAAAGTACGCTCTCACCCACAGGACGACAAACCCCACGGAGAGCTGCTTATACCCGCGAGGCCTCACCTTTTCTTGAGATATCTAGAAATTGTAGTGTAAAAGGACACCTTGCCGTCTCTGGGGATATGTTGGCCTAAAGGAAGGTATACTGAATGTCATTTTCCTTCCTCTATGTCTCCAGAAAGGGGAAGTTGGACATTAACCCACAAGACATCCTGAGTTCTTGATCAGGTTCAGAGGGCTCTTGTTCTGTCCTTCCCGGGGCTTCCTACTTAAAGCCATAGGACACCAAGGTCATGGGAGAGGGACAGCTGCTTCAGTGAAGCCAGCATCTGTGATGTCACAAAGCCTTGAGGTCATAGCAACCACTCCTCATCAACCCAGGCCTGATCACTACACTTGACTGGAGTAGTCATGGGTGGGCCAAGAGGACCCCAAGCCATCCCAAACCGCTGGAGCCGCCTGGGTCTCTCACCAAGGCAGTTTGCGAAGCGAGTCGGTGTCAACTTCTCCATGGCCCAATTCGTAGTATTTGGTCGTGAGTGTCAGCACCAGCCCTCTGGACCTCGGAGAAAGGCAAGGATCCCTCATTCCATCTTAGCCACGACAGGCCAAGAAACTAACAGACCACAAGCAAAGCCTCAGGGGAGGAAATCCGAGCCCTGCGTAAGGGTGAGACCCTCCCACCAAATCATGGAGCATCTCAACAGGAAAAGGTCCACCCAAGGGAAGCTCAAAGTGAACCCCCGCAACCGTGCCAAAGACATGTCTGGAATCTTCCACAGCAAGCACACGAGTACCTCGATGGTCTCCAGAAACGGTGCCAACAAGGCCTCCCAATCTTCCAAAAACACCATTCATCCAAGGCAGACTCTACACCCTAGAACCTTAGGTCCAGGACGGACTCATGTTCTTGGAGTCCACAGAAGCCAACGGAGAGCATGTTGGAAGAGACCCAAGCCCAAGTGAAGCCATCTGAAAGACTTCGGTGCCCATTTCAGGAAGACAACTTGTATGTGCAAAAGGACGCATTGAAGAGGATTCGAATGTGGAAGAACCTTGAGCACTCCCTCATGGTGGATCAGCTACCCTCTGTGGAACTGCATGGAGATGTGGCAGCACAAGCCTGCCTTCACCCTCTCATGACCATCCCCCAAATGGTTCCATGCGATAAGCAAACAGTGCCTCTTGAGGAAGATGGGCATGTTCCAATGGAGCCCCGAGAGGATGCACAATGTGTTAACAAGGGGTCAGTACAGCACGACAGACAGCGGATGCTGCAGGTTGGTGAGGAGATCCAGGAAGGCAAAGAACAGGAGAATGAACAAGGAAGCTCCAAGCGAAGGTCGGGCATTTTAGGATGGTGGGAGGTTCTCTATACCTGGCTGCCCTCCATAGGAACCTAGGTCCAAATTCAATAAAACATCCTTTGGCCCCAGTCAATTATTGTGCACTGTTTTTGTCTTTGTTATCTTATCGAACATGCACATGCACGTTTGGACAGAGAGGCAGAGAGATCCCAATCAGGGGGTGGAGCTGGAGAGGGAGAAGCTTACTTGCCCCTGAGCAGAGAACCTGAGAACAGAGTCAATGCCAAGGCCCTGGAATCATGAGTTGATCTGAAGGCCGCGTCTGAACTGATGGACACAACCCGGGACCCAACAATTGACTTCTGAATACCTCCTGGTTCTAGACAGAACCGCTGCTCTGTCATTGTTCAGAAATGCAGGGGATAAGGATTTTGGCTTGGCTGCTGTTGCTTGAGCTATCCGGCCTGCTTCGAGAGCTGGTATAGCTTTTCCTCTTGAAGTCAGTGACTGGGCTATGGACAAACTATTCTCCGATGCCTATTTGCCTAAAGAGAATACCTCCATGCCTAGATTTTCCGGGGGGAATGGCACTATGTCTTTAGGTGCTCCGCTTCTGTGGAAGGTGTTGGGAGTTCTCTGTGCCTCTGATTCTGGACCACTTTCTCTGCTCCCAGATGAGGGTCCTTTCCAGCCCCGAGTTCTCTAATCTAGGATCAGCCCTCTTTTCTTTCTCTCACTCTTAATTCACCTACAAGAGGCACCTCTTTCATTTCCTTAGAGATTCCCTAAGCTCACTATCATGTTCCATCATTCTGCCTTCTCTCTTAGAATTTGCATCCTTATTTTCTAGGCTTGTTCTTCTCGGTTCCTAATTGGATCCTCCACTTCTACCATGTTCCCGAACTTTGCATCCAGTCTCCTGCCAATCTTCTCTTCAGGAGTTCTTTAGGTGTTTTTATCTTTATCAGTTTTATCTCTGTGTTTCGAGACTCTCTGATATCTCCTATGTTTTCTGATGTACAGCGAGTATCCAGGCCACAGCTTTCTATCCCGCATCGGGCGTGCTCTATGTAGAGGTTTCACTCTGACTGCCTAGTCGTAATCACTCCTTCTTCCTTTACCTGGGAATCAATTGATTCTTCCATCTTTGCATTGGATCTAAGTCTCTGTCACCTCTCTGTATTCGTTAAACTCATTCTGTTTTCTAACCTGAGGGTAATTTATTTAGGAGGAAGTGATCCGTGAGTGACCCAGGGCTCGCCCTTAAGGTTTGTTGAGTGCATGCGTGTGTGTGTGTGTTTGTGAGAGTGTATGTGGCATGCATGCCACTGCTGTTTGTGTTGTGGCTGACCCTGTCCTGGAGGCCAGTCATTTGCAGTAGCTCTCCTTTCCGGCCGTTTGTTGTTTTTAGGGTCCGGGCTGAATATGCTGAGGTTTACCTTGGTGGGCTCTGGTGTGCCTGTGAAAGGAGAAACTCTACCAACTCAACAGAACGCAGGCCTGCAGAATGCTGTGTTCAGAAGAGAACATGTGGTCAAAGCTTTCTTCTCGTCCCGTATGGGAGAGTCTGTTCTCCTTGGACTAAGCATCTTGGACTGAGGAAGGCAATCCTCCAAGTGTTCCACTGTTGGTATTTTGTGTTGGCTGGCTAGGGAGTCTCTGTCCTCACATACCTGTCTTGGCCAAGCTCTGTCTTGATGCTGCTGTTGTGAGAGCCAAAATTTATTAGGTCCACATTGAGTCATCTCCACGAACACTGCCTTTCACGGAATCACTCCCACGACTCATCATCTTCCCACTGCGTCTCTTGGTATTGTCTCTCTCTGATCATTGTCTCCAGGCTGTCTGCTCCTGGTCGCTTGTTGGTGTCATATGCAGGAAAAAGATGGTGTTCTTTCAAGTTGATGTCTGCCAAGCCTGCTGATAGGAAAACTTCAGCCCTCAACACTTGTGTTGTCAAGTACTCGTGCCCTTCAGACCCTCTGCGTCTCACAGTCAACGGCACTGGGAAACAGGTTCCTTGTGTGTTCCCAGGGTGCCCTGCTCTCCTGTGCTTTGGTCCTCTTCATGGACTCCAGCCCTCTGATCCACGAACCAACCAAATCTCCCCTGAGCCATGTCTCCAACCTTCTCCCATCATCTCTGCACCTTCCGTTCTCTTTCGCTCTGGAGTTTACCTTGTAGGCTTCAGGTCAATTTCCACCCCACTGCAGTTGTTGTGGTCATCTTTTTGTTGCCTTCATGGTTGAAGAAGCATGAGGTTATTAGACACTACTACCATCTCAGTGTCTTCATGTCACCACAATTTGTACTGTGACATAAGCAAGAAGGAATTCTTCCACATGTCTCTTATGGCAGTCTTGCGGAGAGCATTGGACTTTGTCACATCTATCATTCTCAGAAAGACAATAAACAGACGATTTCACTAACTCATGACAGTCAAGAAACATACGAAAAAGAAAGGGTATTGGGACAAACATTATGACTCTAATGAGGAATTCAAATGGTGCTGTTTGTTGGAAGGCCGTTTTGTGAGAACACGGGATTCTTGAAGAGGACAAGAGATGACATTCCTTTAAGGAGATTTCCTGAAACTAATGGAATGTGAGATTTCAAGGCATGTCAAATTGAATTGCTACCCACAAGAGACCGAATTCCATTCTCTCGTATTTTAATAATAATTGTGATGTGAAACACACACACACCACACAGCATTAACACATGCACATGCAAAAACACAAAGATAAGACATGCAAAATATGGGAAGGAAGCGAGGAATCGTACCAATGAAGCAACCCCAAGAAAATACCATATAGGTGAAAGGCAAATAGAATCCAAGTCAGAAGCCAACCGAAATGAGAAAGTGAACTATTACCTATCAATAATACATTCAGTACTCAGGACTAAAGACTCCCGTCAATACAAACAGTTTGTAACAGTGGTTGAAATTCCAAATCAAAAAAAAAAAAAAAATAGAAACATCCATAAGAAAACAGCAAATATTAAACAGGCTCGTCCTTCTGTTGCCCATAGGAGATTTCCTTCGACTATAAAGATACTCATAGCTTGCAAGTGAAGAAACAGGGAAGATGTAGGTTATGCTATTCCCAAGGAGAAGAGAGCCAAAGTGTTTGTGCCTAAGTCAGCGAGAGTCATTTTATGCCTTCGAGAGAAAAAAGCTAAGCGGAAGGTGTTTTGTCTTGATGGAGCATCAAAACATCAGAAACCTGGAAGAATTGCCAACATATCCACCATGAAAAAAGGTGTATCTAAACGTTGGAAGCCTATGAACACACAGGAATGGAGATGGCGACGTTTATCCAATACTGTTGGCAACTATGATATCCAGGTTAAGCACAGGACAGATTATCTGGATGGGAAGGTGCTAAGGAATAACAGACGTCCACATGGGCATTCGAGACCACCTGAACTTTTGGGGGTCCATGAGTAAGATTGCGTCTCTGAGGACAATAAGATATGTTCTTCCCAGCAGCAGACCTAACTTTGTCTATCGCAGGTCATGAGCTCGAGTCCAAATCCAGTCATAATTCATGGAAGAGAAGTCAAAACCTATCCTGTGCACTTATCATCACGAAGGTATGAAAACAGGAAGATATCACTTTCAAATTGGAAATACAGCCAGACACTAAAGTGGAAAACACAACACATTCACGAACTGCAATGAATGCAAGAAAGAAAATCCAAAGGAAAAGAAGAGCCATGAACGAAGTAATTCTAAGAAACTTAGAGGAGGATGCCAAAACATTTTATGGGGAAACAATATAGGGTTAAATGTGTGCATTTCCAAAATTTAAAAACACCGAAAAAGAAAGCCACCTAAAAGGACGACTGAAGGAACAAGATGAAGAAAAACCGAACTCCAAAGTTAACAGAAAAATTGAAATCAGACATGTGATTATCAAAATTAAGGAAATACAAACAAACCAATAGGAAAAAAATCAGGAGATCTCACACTTGAGTTTTGACAACAGGAACAAACCGCAGAAGCCATTACTGGGATAAAACAGGGAGACAAGCACACAGCTGCAAGTATGAAACCACATCACAACTGGTAGCAAGGAAAAAAGAATAACCGAAAAGGCATAGCCACACATTTATGCTAGCAAATCCAAGAACTGAGAGAAAAGGATAAATTCCCAGACACATAGAAACTTCCAAGATTAGGTCAGGAAACCTACAAAATCTCAGCTCTCTAGTTTAGACGGAAGCCTTTGAAGCAGTAATCCAACCCCTGCCAACACACAGAAGGCCAGGTCAAGTCATTTGCTTGGGCCACTCTTCTATGTATTTAGTGAAGGCATTGTCATGTCCTCTCATCAAATCCAGAGATGGAAGAGGTGGGTAAACTCTAATTTACAAGGATAAAGACCCAATTCAAAGAAGGACATTTTAGGAAACCCACCCATGTCATTTCAATAAGGAAAGATAATAAACAATATAATTCTTTCCTTTTCTCCCTGTGACTTCCTTTGGTTTTGAGAGGGCCACATTGTTTTCCTATGAATTGATGTTGTTCTTGTTGCTGTTCTGTTGAGAAAGCCTGCCTATCATCCATCATCCATTTTTGACAGAGTATTCACGGATGCTTTAGTTGCATGGACGTCCTAGTGCTCCTCCTAATATATGCCACAACTCCTGACCACCGATTAATCAGTTTTCTTTTCGGTAGCCCTCATCTGGATTCTCAGAGTCCTGAGTCACTCCTGGTGGGTCTCCTTCTCTGACTTCTTGCCCTTCATTATTCCCTTCCTTTCCTAGGGCCAAGGTATTCCTCCCGAGGCACATATTGTGGGAAGCCATATGATATTTCCCTTTGTCTGCTTGCCTTTTCCATTTCCCAACAGCAGGGCATGGGACATTCATGTCAAGGCAAGGTCCAGGGGTTCATTCACTTCGATGGCAGAGGAATACTGAGGTGCCGAAATTGACCCAAACATCCTGATCCACTAGTCCTTGCAAGGGCATTGCGGCTCACTCCAAAGGTCTGCTCGAATGGGCCTTGCAAGCCGTCTATATACGCCGTCCCTTTCCTTCTGACTAAAGAGTCTTGGTCCACATGTCTATACCCGTTACCACAACAAGTACAGTTAACTAATAATAACAAGGGGTTCGGTAGACCTCTCTGAGAGTTAGCTCTGATGCAGAAGGTCACTCTCCTCAAAGACTTTCAAAGGTATTTAAGGGAAAGCCAGGTAGACAGAGGCCTCATCCCTTAGCCGCGTGTTTCAGAACACTAGGAGACGAGGACACAGACGGCACCATATAGCGATGCCCTCACCTTTTACCTCGGAAAGGGACTTTCCGTACCTTAGTCATCACTGACCCATAAGCAAAAGACGCTGACAAAGTACGCTCTCACCCACAGGACGAAAAACCCCACGGAGAGCTGCTCATACACGCGACCTCACCTTTTCTTGAGATATCTAGAAATTGTAGTGTAAAAGGACACCTTGCCGTCTCTGGGGATATGTTGGCCTAAAGGAAGGTATACTGAATGTCATTTTCCTTCCTCTATGTCTCCAGAAAGGGGAAGTTGGACATTAAACCACAAGACATCCTGAGTTCTTGATCAGGTTCAGAGGGCTCTTGTTTTGTCCTTCCTGGGGCTTCCTACTTAAAGCCATAGGACACCAAGGTCATGGGAGAGGGACAGCTGCTTCAGTGAAGCCAGCATCTGTGATGTCACAAAGCTTTGAGGTCATAGCAACCACTCCTCATCAACCCAGGCCTGATCACTACACTTGACTGGAGTAGTCATGGGTGGGCCAAGAGGACCCCAGGCCGTCCCAAACTGCTGGAGCCGCCTGGGTCTCTCACCAAGGAAGTTTGCGAAGCGAGTCGGTGTCACCTTCTCCATGGCCCAATTCATAGTATTTGGTCGTGAGTGTCAGCACCAGCCCTCTGGACCTCGGAGAAAGGCAAGATGCCGCATTCCATCTTAGCAACGACAAGCCAAGAAACTAACAGACCGCAAGCAATGCCTCAGGGGAGGAAATCTGAGCCCTGCGTAAGGGTGAGACCCTCCCACCAAATCATGGAGCATCTCAACAGGAAAAGGTCCACCCAAGGGAAGCTCAAAGTGAACCCCCGCAACCGTGCCAAAGACATGTCTGGAGTCTTCCACAGAAAGCACACGAGTACCTCAATGGTCTCCAGAAACGGTGCCAACAAGGCCTCCCAATCTTCCAAAAAGACCATGCATCCAAGGCAGACTCTACACCCTAGAACCTTAGGTCCAGGACGGACTCATGTTCTTGGAGTCCACAGAAGCCAACGGAGAGCATGTTGGAAGAGACCCATAGCCCAAGTGAAGCCAACTGAAAGACTTCGGTGCCCATTTCAGGAAGACAACTTGTATGTGCAAAAGGACGCATTGAAGAGGATTCGAATGTGGAAGAACCTTGAGCACTCCCTCATGGTGGATCAGCTACCCTCTGTGGAACTGCATGGAGATGTGGCAGCACAAGCCTGCCTTCACCCTCTCATGACCATCCCCCAAATGGTTCCATGCGATAAGCAAACAGTGCCTCTTGAGGAAGATGGGCATGTTCCAATGGAGCCCCGAGAGGATGCACAATGTGTTAACAAGGGGTCAGTACAGCACGACAGACAGCGGATGCTGCAGGTTGGTGAGGAGATCCAGGAAGGCAAAGAACAGGAGAATGAACAAGGAAGCTCCAAGCGAAGGTCGGGCATTTTAGGATGGTGGGAGGTTCTCTATACCTGGCTGCCCTCCATAGGAACCTAGGTCCAAATTCAATAAAACATCCTTTGGCCCCAGTCAATTATTGTGCACTGTTTTTGTCTTTGTTATCTTATCGAACATGCACATGCACGTTTGGACAGAGAGGCAGAGAGATCCCAATCAGGGGGTGGAGCTGGAGAGGGAGAAGCTTACTTGCCCCTGAGCAGAGAACCTGAGAACAGAGTCAATGCCAAGGCCCTGGAATCATGAGTTGATCTGAAGGCCGCGTCTGAACTGATGGACACAACCCGGGACCCAACAATTGACTTCTGAATACCTCCTGGTTCTAGACAGAACCGCTGCTCTGTCATTGTTCAGAAATGCAGGGGATAAGGATTTTGGCTTGGCTGCTGTTGCTTGAGCTATCCGGCCTGCTTCGAGAGCTGTTATAGCTTTTCCTCTTGAAGTCAGTGACTGGGCTATGGACAAACTATTCTCCGATGCCTATTTGCCTAAAGAGAATACCTCCATGCCTAGATTTTCAGGGGTAATGGCACTATGTCTTTAGGTGCTCCGCTTTTGTGGAAGGTGTTGGGAGTCCTCTGTGCCTCTGATTCTGGACCACTTTCTCTGCTCCCAGATGAGGGTCCTTTTCAGCCCCGAGTTCTCCAATCTAGGATAAGCCCTCTTTTCTTTCTCTCACTCTTAATTCACCTACAAGAGGCACCTCTTTCATTAACTTGGTGATTCCCTAAGCTCACTATCATGTTCCATCAAAGAATACATTCAAATGGCCAACAGACACATGAAAAAATGCTCCACATCACTCGGCATCAGGGAAATACAAATCAAAACCAGAATGAGATACCACCTCACACCGTTCAGAATGGCTAAAATGAACAAGTCCATCAATGACAGATGCTGGCGAGGATGTGGAGAAATGGCAACCCTCCTACACTGTATGTGGGAATGCAAGCTGGTGCAACCACTCTGGAAAACAGCGTGGACGTGCCTCAAAAAGCTGAAAATAGAACTACCCTATGACCCAGTGCTTGTAGTACTGGGTATATACCCTACAGATACAAACGTGGCATTCTGAAGGGGCACATGCACCCAAATGTTTATAGCAGCAATGTCCACAATAGTTAAACTATGGAAAGAAACTAAATGTCCTTCAACAGATGAATCAATAAATAAGATGTGGTATATATGTTCAATGGAATACAATGCAGCCATCAAAAAAAATGAAATCCTGCTCTTTGTGATGACGTGGATGGAACTAGAGGGTATTATGCTTGGCGAAATAAATCAATCTGAGAAAGACAACTATCATATGATCTCCCTGATATGATGAAGTGGAGATGCAACATAGGCAGTTTCGGGCGTACGAAAAAAAAATAAAAAAAGATGGTATTAGGAGGGAGACAAACCATAAAAGACTGAATCTCACAAAACAGACTGAGGGTTGCTGGGGGGAGGTGTGTTGGGAGAGGATGGTGGGGGTATGGACATTGGAGAGGGCAGGTGCTATGGTGAGTGATGGTGAGTGCTGTGAATCACAGACCTGTACCCCTAGGGATAAAAACACATTATATAAAAAATTTTAAAAAATAATTTTAAAAACCCATTAAAGAAAAAACACAGATTGCAAGCCCAGAGCTAATCTCATATTCAATCAAAACTTTTGAAAGTTTTCCCCTTAAAGATCAGAAGAAAGACAAGTGTGTCCATTTTCACTACTCTCATTTGACACAGTAGTGGATGTCCTAGCCAGAGAAACAAGGAACACAAAGAAATAAGAGACTCCAAAAAAAAAAAAAAAAAAAAGGAAGAAGTAAAATTTTCTTTTTTTGGATAACATGAACTTACATGTTAAAAAATCCTAAAAAATTCACAAAAAATTTGAATAAACAAATTTAGTAAAATTACCAAATACAAGATCAATATATAAAAGAAAATAATTTTGTTTTGTTTCTTTTTTTTTTTATGGACTGCTTCCCAGTTTGTCATGTCATCCTTGTTCAGTGATCACGCTAATCTTCTCTGCATCATTCCAATTTTAGTATATGTGCTGCCAAAGTAAGCACAAGACAGGAGCATTTTAACATTCTAATGATGAACTATCTGAAAAAATAAAGAAAACAATCTAATTCACAATAGCATCAAAAATAATAAAATACTTAGGAATAGATTTAACTAAGAAGATGAAAGATCTGTACTCCATAAACTATGACATTGATAAAGAAATTGAAGGTGACAGAAATGGAAAGATAGCTCATATTTATGAATGGTAAGAATTAACATTGTTAAAATGTCCATACTACCGTAAACCATCTGTAAATCCAATTCCTATCAAAAATCCAATGTTAGGGGCGCCTGGGTGGCTCAGTGGGTTAAGCCGCTGCCTTCGGCTCTGGTCATGATCCCAGGGTCCTGGGATCGAGCCCCGCATCAGGCTCTCTGCTCAGCAGGAAGCCTGCTTCCTCTTCTCTCTCTGCCTGCCTCTCTGCCTGCTTGTCATCTCTCTCTGTCAAATAAATAAATTAAAAATCTTAAAAAAAAATCCAATATTATTGTTTTACAGAAGTAAGTAAAGAATCCTAAAGTTTATATGAGACCATGAAAGACAACAAATAATCAAAGCAGTTCTGAGAAAGAATGAAGAAGGGAGATTACACTTCTTGATTTGAAACTATACTACAAAGCCCTCATGCTCAAAACAATAAAGTATACTGGCATAAAAACAGACCAATAAACAAGTAGAACAGAATTGAGAGTCCAGAAATAAATCCTTTCATACAGTCACCTAATATTTGACAGGGGCCAACATATGTAATGGGGAAAGATAGTCTGTTCAATAAATGATATTTAAAACTGAATAGTCACATAAACAGTATGAAGGGAACCTTATATCACTCATAAGTCTGAACTTGAAATAGATTAAAGACTTAAAGGTGATGCATGAAACTAAATTTCCTAAAGGAAAACATAGGAAAAATTCTCCTTGACATTAGTCTTGCCAATAGTTTTTTGGATACCAGACTAAAAACACAAGCAAAAAAAGCAAAAATAAATAAATGGTATTACATCAAACTAACGTTTCTGCATTGCCAAAAAAAGGGAGAGAGAATGAAAACACAATCCACAGAATGTAAGAAAATACTTACGAATCTTATATCTGAAAAGAGGTTAATAACCAACAGATACAAATAGAAAAAAATATATGATTAAAAAAATAGCAAAAGGATCTCAATAGACTTTTTTTTTCAAAAAAGTTATATAAATGACCAACAGGAGCATTAAAAAGTGCTCAACGTAAAAACCTCAGGGCAAAGTCCTTATGTTGTTGTTGTTGTTGTTTACCTCTGAAAAACACAGCAAGATATTAGAATATATACTACCAAAAAATTGAAACTAACCAATTTTGGTAAATATTGGGGAAAACGGGGAACTTATGCACTGTAATAGGGATATAAATTTGTATGGAAAACAGTATGGAGATTATTCATATTATTAAAAGTAAAATTACCATATGATTCAGTAATCCCACTTCTAGGTATCTATCTAAAGAAAACGAAGTTCACTGTTCAAAGACATATCTGCACTCTTATGTTTATTATAAAATTATTAACTCTAAGCAAGAGATGGAAATAACTTCAGTATCCATTAATGGATGAATGAGTAAAATAAGTATGGTAAATATATACTACGGAATACTACTTAACCATGAAAAATTAAGAAATACTGCCATTTACAACAGCATGGATGGATCTTGAAGGTATTATTCTAAGTGAAATATTTCAAAGATTTTGTATATTTTTTTAATTTATGTATTATGATATCCCTTACATACAGAATCTGAGGAAAAGGAAAACTAATGGAAACTTAGAGTTGAGTTGACAAGGGGTGAACCTGGGGTGGAGTAAGGTGGTCCAAGGGTGCAAACTTGCAACTATAATATGAAAAAGTTCTGGGGATCTAATGTACAGCATGATGATCATAGTTAATAAGATATACATACTTTTTTTTATTGTGCTTCCCTTTATTAAACTTTGCATATATCACATTCTTACAAGTTGAAAGTTTATAGCAATCTTGTATAAAAGAGGTCTGCTGCCACCATTTTTCTAACAACATTTGTTCATTTTGTGTCTCTTTGTCACATGTTGGTAATTCTTGCAATATATCAAGTTTTTTCATTATTATTGTATTTGTTATGGTGATCTGTGATCAGTAATTATGACCCACTGAAAACTCAGAACTAGTGTACTTAAGGTATATACATTGTTTTTCTTTAAAAACATAATGCTTTTGAACAGTGCAGTATAGTTTTTATTTTTTATATGCACTGGGAAACATAATTTTTTATATGCACTGGGAAACCAAAAAATATAATAATTTGACTTAGTTTATTGAGATAATCACTTTATTGAGGCAGTCTGGAACAAAACCCACAAGACCTCTGAAGTTTATCTCTACTATACTATATACATAAAAGTTGCTAAGAGAGTAGATCTTAAAATTCCTTATGATAAATGCATAAAAAACAGTGGCAACTATACGAGATAGTAGATGTATTAACATTTTTATGTAGATTATATTGCAATAAAGATGTATACCAATTTATCAAATTGTACAAAATTTACACAATGTTAAAGGTTTGCAATGTTATAAGAAATCATTTCTTAAATTTACAAATATGTCGATTTTTTTCAATAAACCTGGAAAAAACTTTTTGTAGAATTAATCTATTTTTCAAAAAATGAAGTAAGGCAGTAGAAACTGCAACTAACTCTGAAATAATAGAATATAAAATCCATTTTCATTATATACACTGTGACAAAAAGTATTACTTAGTTTACAATGGAGGAGTACTTATGAAACATGAAGGATGGTCTATAAATAAGGCTGAAAGAGCTCAGTTTTAAGGTTTAAATTTAAAATCTTCTTTTGAAATACTAAACTGACCACCCAGTGTTCCAAACATCAATGTCTTAACTGCATGAATTTATTTCATACAACTCTATAATCTAGTTTCATAAGAAAACAGCATGCAAATTTTGAATAAGACAGACTTGCTTAAGTTTCATGTTCAACAGTAAAGGATACCTCCCTAAAAACAAATAGAAGACAAATCAGCATATTTATTATGATAATTATTATTCATAAGGAGATTCATATTGAATTAGGGAATATATATCCTCAGAGGGGGTAAAGTAAAATGAAATTTATTTTGGTAAATGTGTCTATGAATAGTCAATACAATGCCTCAATATAAATGAATATTACCATTTTGAACAATTTAATTACTATTACTAGAATTATTATAAGTATAAAAATAGCTATCATTTTAGCATGGAATATGAGATTCTCATGCTCCATGCTTCATCACATACACACAACAACGCAGCATAATAAGTATTATCATCACCATTTCATGGGTGAAAAAACTGAGGCTAACACATTTGGATAACTGGTTTATGATTACATGGGTAGCAAAAATGCATCACACTAATTTAGGCTTTATGATTTCAGAATTGTACTCTTACCATTGCACATTCTATTACTCTGTAAATACTTGGCCTGTTTTCATTTGGTTCTTTAATTTTATTCATGTGGTGATGGCTTAAAGCTTCATTTAAAGGAAGCTTAAAAATTTCATTTAACCAAAAGCTCCCAAGAATTAAAAATGTCATTGATCTAATGTAGACATGGATATCATTAGTTAATGGGTAACTATATATTTTCCACTCTAGTGAGATAAAAGAGTATTTTTCTAAGTTTTAGTCTCTCAGTGTTAAAAAGGACTTTGTTAAAATAGAAATATTTAGACAAAGGTGATCAAAAGTCTGGATCAGGTCACCTTAAGGTAAATATTAGGAAACTGAGGAAACAAATGGAGATTTGAACACTGAGCTATGATATAATGAATGGTTTCAAGTATTTAGTAGAGTATAGAAAAGCCCTTTAAAGCCTGGTCTTAGCCTAGCATTGCAGCTTCTGGGATATCTATCTATCATCTATCTATCTAGATATAATGTGAAAACTTTTTTAACTTAAAGATTTTGAGAAATAGAACATAATCAGCACCATAGAAGATCTGTTTCTGATAACAACCTAGCCCCTCCTCCCAGTTTGTTAATATTCTCTCTTATTTAATGTAACATTGTGCAAATAGACCACTACTGATCTGCTGTTATGAATGAAATAGCTATAATCATCTGTTTGCATATCCTGGTGAAAATATTCATTTAGTTCCATGTTGTATTTCTAGGAATGGACCAAATTTTTATTTTTATTTTTAAGTTTTCTAAATATTGTCCAACTTACCTCAAATGTTTTTATTATGGGCACTTTCATTCTTTCACATTCTTGCAAGGCAATTTTACTGTTGCCCAATATGGTAAGTTTGTAATAGTATGTCATTTTAGGTTTTAATTTATTATTAATTTAATTTAATTTAATTCCAGATTCATAATAAAGATAAACAGTTTTTATATATGAGTGGCCATTTGGATTACCCTTTCTGTAAAGTGCATGCTCAAATCTTTTGATATCTTAACATTGTGTCATACTGACTTCTTTAATAGTAGATTTTCTGAATGAACTTTAAGCTGTGTAGGTCTTCTCTATTTTATTTTGAACTTGTTTTCATTTCAAAATCTTTATATTTATTTTCATAATCTGCTTTTATTTTTCTTTGTCTATTATCTATCTATCTATCTATCTATCTATCTATCATCTATCTATCTATCTATTTATTTGCAAGCAAGAGAGAGCGAGCAAGTGAGAGTGCAGGGAGGGATAGAAAAAGAAGGGAAAAGAATCTTAAGCAGACTCCAGGCTCAGCACAGAGCCCAACTCTGGGCTCTATTTCACAACCCTGACATCATGACCTGAGCCAAATGAAAGAGATAAAATAAAATTAAGGTGTTAAAAAAAAAAGGAAAAAGAATTGGAGGTTTAATTAAGTGAGCCACCCAGGCACCCCTGTGGTACCTTAAATTAGCTGTCATATTTTTAAAGTTCTAGAGTATCCATTTGGTTCATTTATAAAACCTTTCTCAATATCATTTTTAGTGTCAGTTTTTGGTTCAATTTGCTTCCCCTCTCATTTCTTTGAGCAGAGTAATCAAGCCATTTTACAATCTTTATTGATCATTTTAACATCATACTTAATCCCATTTTGTCTATCAAATCTTGTTAATGGTTTTTCTTTGTGTGCTTTGTTACATTTTGCTATGTTCAAGACATTATATTTGAAACTCTTATTGAGTAGGGATAATTAAGAGCTATAATAATGGTATGGTCCTCCTTGGTAGGATTTTCTCTTATATCTGAGACTCTACAAGACAATCATACTCCAAATTCAGTGATTGACTTTCTCAGTTTACACAGAAGGCAAGGTAGGCTATAGTCTTATTTCTGCTTCTCCTTGTGCTTTGGGGATCTCAAGTTAAATTTGGGTTGTACCAAAGTCCTCAAATTTGATTGCTGCTGGATTTTGAATTTTGTTTCTCTAGTATCAAGAGTCTATGAACAACACAGCTCAGTGTGTTTTAGCAGTTTCAAATGCTCTCATAGCTAAAATGGCTTCAGGGCATATATCTCTAGGCTCTCATTGTATTTCGTATTTTGGCCCAGTAATCCCTCACTTATTTTTATAATCATTCTGATATTTTTAACTTTAAAAGCTATTTTGTCTGGATTTTTAGTTGTCTTAAGTAGGAGTTTTTAGATCACCATTACTAGAAGCAACAACAAATATACATGAAAATATCTGCAGTAGTTTATCACAACTTTATGGCTTTGAACTTCCATAAGCTGAGGCATCCTTCTCTAATCACTTAGGCAAACTCCAATTTACCCTTTAAAACAACCCAAGAATTGCTTCATTTAAGAACATGTTCAGGGATGACTCTTCCCCACTGTTCTTACCAACATTCCCACACACTCTTTGCTACCCAAAGCTTGTTTATGAACTTTCGTTAGGTATATCAGCGTGACCAGAATTTTGCTCTATTGTATTTTTGTCCTTTAGAGCTTTAATTAAATATGAATTCCATAGAAAGTCTGTCCCTTTTCTTTCAAACCTGGGTTAGTTATTTCTTCTCATTCTATGTCAGAAGTTACTTTATTAGAGAAACTTATAGCTCTATTGTGACTTTGGAGCCTTTACAGTTTTTCGACTGGAAAAATCACCCATCCCTGAGATTTTTACGCAGCTTCCTAGCTGATATTATTCAGAAATCTGTTCAAAACAGACTTTTTCAGGGAGGCCCTTTTGGACCACTCAGTTTAAAAACCTCTTCTCAATCACTGCTCTTTTAAAAATGTGCTTATTTAGTTCAAATATGCATCTCTATTAAAGAAAAATCAGTACGTTTTTTTTTTAAAAGTTGGCTTACCTATTATCTATCTCTCCCATTAAAATGATTCCTCTGGGCTGGGGTTTTGTTGTGCTCATCTTAGGCCAGGCACTCAATAAATTGTCTCTGAATGATTGAATTGTTTGACTCCCTTGCTAGATTCTCAACTTCATGAGGCCAAGGATTGTTCTATTCAGTCCTTCTTTATCCTCAATGTCTGTTAATTTGCAGTCACTTACATGACTAATGGGAAAAATCACAGAAAGAAAGAGTTAAAACTACATAAAAACCCCGTAGGTTCAATAACACAAAGCTTTCTAAAATTATTTAGCCCAGGAATTGAATACTGGCTGCACTTTTGATTTTTTTTAAATGGTATTGAATTTAATTTAAATGGAAATACTGGAATGGTAGAATAATAAAAAAATTATAAAAGCAACTTGCTCCTTAAAGTAAGAATTATATAGGGCATCTCTTCTAGAAGCAAAATTTTCAAATGACAAACATCTGAAAGCATAGAAGGAGAAGTAAGAGTGTGAATTGTACTTCAATGCTCTTTTCTTTATATTCAACAAACAGCTTCATTCACACACCTTTCCAATTTTTTCAACTCTTTTGACAAAGCCTTCAGAGGAGTTACTGCTGATGACAACCATCACAGCCTAACAGGAGAAATTTTATAAAGAAAAATAATAGCATGTTTTTCCCAAATTGTTAAGGATATGGTGAAGCTCTGTCGGATTCAAAGGAGGAATGTGCAATTCCATGCTATATATAATAATAACTTGTTTTAATAGTGGCTTTGCAATTTTTCAGATATATCCATTTACTGAAACCACTATCAAATAAACAAAAACAAACAAATGAACAGGGGTTCGAGACAGAAATTATCTAATCTAAAAATAGCACATGTTCACAGAATACACAACACATATCCCAAGTACTACTATAGGTTTCAAGTAATAGTCAAAACAATAGTAAACATGATTCAGACCCTACCAGTCAAATCATAAATGGGACCTTAACTGTAAATCCTTATCTTTAGATCAAAGCGGGTAATTGGGG
The DNA here is from genome assembly GCF_964662115.1 of Mustela nivalis. NCBI lineage: Eukaryota > Metazoa > Chordata > Mammalia > Carnivora > Mustelidae > Mustela > Mustela nivalis. Next base: position 183,820 of record NW_028135703.1, read on the forward strand.
GCTGAAGATACATTATAGAACTAATATGTTATAGAACTCCTCTGAAATGAGTCATTTATTCCATCACTTTTCTTGCACAGCTGCTGACCCATGTTTTGGTTCCTGGAAATAGCTGCTACCCTGTCATACTTCTTAAAAGCACATATATTGATAACTCTACTCATTCCTCCATTCCTCTGTGACTGTCACTGTGTTAAAATGTGGAGTCAGCTGACTCACTTGTGATGGTAATAAAGTAGATGAGTTTGCAAAGTATTTTGTTATTTCTAAAAATGCAAAAACCAAATTACATTGAAATCATAAGGGGTGTTTCAGGGAGAGCTGTAGGATGTGGTTTCTTGTGTAATCCACAGAGATTAGCTCCAACACATATTTAAACTCTCCTCTAGGAGCAACCTTAGTGGTAAAGCAAGAAGATAAACAGATGTATACACACCCTGGCACAAAATTATCACTTATGTTTGGCTTCCTAGTCTCCTCGTGTTACTTATTTATCTTAACTTCTCTCTGAAATCAGGGAACACAGAATCTCAATCAGTAGACATTTTTCTACTGAATTACCCAATAGTCCGATCATACCCCTAATACTTTTTAAAATTATTTCACTCATAATCCCAAATCTGCTTTGCTTCCTCATCTTAGTACACTGTAATTTGATTTCAAAATGAGGACAGTTGTCAGTAATGCCACATTCATTCATCTATTTTACAATTCCATGTGCTTATAACTATGAAGATATGTTAATAACATCCATTCCAATAAGCCACCCTAAATTTATTATCATGAAACAAGACCTCAAGAAAGAGAATTCAAAATCATCCATGTATTTGCAACTTATTGCAATAAAGCCTTTATCAATAGACTTCCCTGTGCACATGGTGGTCAAATTGCTGGTGAAAACCAGCCAGATCTATTACAAGCTTTCTCATGGCTTCTAGGTAACCCAAGTGAGCCTTTATTGATACTGGGAAGGGATAAAGCAGGGAAGGGATAAACAGTGCTATAAGATTTGGCTAGACAAAAGTAATGACTCTCATTACAAAGTGAGTATTTTTTTTTCAAGCTTTAGTTCAGTTTATTTTTCTTGTATAAAACTATGTAGTAGCCACAGCTGGAGCCTGGGTCCTCTGAACAGAGACTCTGGTGTGGGTCTTCACAAGATGGTCCGTGAACTCCTGATAGGGAGACTTGGTGAACACAGTCTCCTTCCAGAGATCAGGGGTGAGATAGCTGTAGGTCTTGGAGATGGCATCGAAAGTAGCCTTGGCAAAGTTCCCTAGGGTGGCAGTGCAGCCCCTGGCCGAGGTGTAGCAGTCGTCAATACCAGCCATCATCAGCAGTTTCTTGGGCACAGGGGCCGAGACAATGCCAGTGCCTCTGGGGGCGGGGATGAGACGCACCAGCACAGAGCCACAGCGGCCAGTCACCTTGCACGGGACAGTGTGGGGCTTGCCGATCTTGTTCCCCCAGTAGCCTCGCCGCACAGGGACAATGGAAAGCTTCGCCAGAATGATGGCTCCGCGGATGGCAGTGGCTACCTCCTTGGAACACTTGACATCCAAACCGACGTGTCCATTGTAATCTCCGATGGCGACAAATGCCTTGAACCTGGTCCGCTGGCCCGCGCGCGTCTGCTTCTGCACAGGCATGATCTTCAAAACCTCGTCCTTGAGGGAGGCTCCCAGGAAGAAGTCGATGATCTCAGAGTCCTTGATGGGCAGGGAGAAGAGATAGATCTCCTCCAGGGACTTGATCTTCATGTCTTTGACCAGGCGGCCCAGCTTGGTGACGGGGATCCACTCCTTGTCCGCGGCCTTGCCCCCGCGAGCTCCGCGGCCTCGGCCCCGGCCCCGACCACGGCCGCGGCCCGCCCCGGCCCCGGATGCCGCTGCCGAAGCCACCGCGGAAACCGCCACGGCCTCCCATTCCAGGGCCCCCGGGCCCTCCGGGCCCTCTCGCAGCACCGGCGTCATCCGCCATTTGGTGTTCTCTCGGAGAGGAAACAAAGTGAGTATTTTAAAGCAAAAGAGCCTGTTGGGAATATTGTTTTATAAAATAGTGGTTTTTTTTATTAACTTTTTAAAATTCAATTAGGTAACATATAGTGTACCAATAGTTTCAAATGTAGATTTCAGTTATTCATCCATAGCATATAATAGCTAATGCTCAGTACTTACTGTTATAGCTTCTTGAAAGCAGAATTTTAACCCACTGAGCCACCCAGGCGCCCTTGAAAGCAGAATTTTAGATCACATTTTCTGATTACTTCCATGTCGTACAACACTTTCCTGCTAGCAACCTTCAAAACATACTGTTTGTTAGAGGAATTTCTTTAATAATAAATAAATAGGAATTCATTTAAATTTATAAATATATAAAATAAGTAGGAATTTATTTAAATTTATTTAAATATTACACACTGTTTCATTGTTCATAAATAAGGTGATGATATTATAGCCATTAGTTGGTAGCACTGATATATCACTATCTTTTTACTTCTCAGTGCATTCTCTTTACACAAATAGATATATATTTTAAAAAATGTGAATCTGTGGCAAACTTGTAAAAAACCCTATACAGTAAAGTTTATCATTTTAAGTAATCTCAATTATCTTCCTCAATTGTGATAGTATATCCTTCTATCTAGGCCAGATATTGTATGAGGGATTTGAAGAGACATACTTTTCTAAATTTCACTTTTCTCATCTGCAAAATGCTTATCATGATCCTACAAAAAAATACACTTATAATTTTTTGATGAAAATTTATTTATTTATTTTAAGATTTTATTTCTTTATCAGAGAGAGTGGGCGAGAGAGCAAGCACAGGCAGACAGAATGGCAGGCAGAGGTAGAGGGAGAAGCAGGCTCCGGCCGAGCAAGGAGCCAGATGCGGGACTCGATCCCAGGATGCTGGGATCATGACCTGAGCCAAAGGCAGCTGCTTAACCAACTGAGCCACCCAGGCATCCCTTTTGATGAAAATTTAATCTGTATAAACAATATATTTGCTGTAATGCGTGGTTCATGGAAAACATCTTTTTTAATTATAAGCAGTATTAGAAATTAAGTAAATGTGTCTATAATATTTAAAGTTTTAACACATAATTCCACTGCTTTGCCTTATTTTCTCAAATCCCTTTACCACTTTCACTGACAGAGTCAAATGTACTTTTTCTACTAGTAGCCAGCTCTTTGTCTTTTGTCAGAAAGATGCCCTTGTGAATTATTTATAATAGAGATATTAGCAATAATAATAATAATAATAATAATAAATAGCAATGAAAATGTTAAAAAAAAGTTTTCTTAACTAATTAGGGTTCTTAGACATCAATTAGAGGAACCACCTCGGGCAAGCAAATTAATCTGCAAGACATTCCCAGAATTAACAAGTCAGTCAGATACAGGGTTGTCTGTAGACTGAAAAGAACTAGGTTTGGAAAATAGGTAAGGACAGTGAAAAAAGTGATCAAATTTTTGGGCAAAATAAACTCTTAGGTGTCCTTTCAATGGAGTCCTGTTCATTATGTAGCAGAAACTCTGGAGATTATCTCAATCCATTGGAGTCACCCCGTTTATTAGCTTGCTATTGACAAAGTTATTTACAAACTGTAGAGCAAGAGGTTATAATGGAGAAAACTGATGGTAATGCACAGGATTCTTGTTAACAATAATGCAAGTTAGTGATTTTTCATTAGAAAACATAAATTCTATAACCCAAATTATGGGCCCAGAGCACTTCTGCTGCACAACTCTGCTTATATCCCAAATAACCATGTGAACTAGTTTTAATATCTGCTTCTCTTATTAATTTTTGAATAAAAATTCTTGACACAAGTATTTTATAATTGTGTGATAATCATGAATTTAATTTTTGGAGAACAAAACACACTTTAGCATAACTAGGTTTGTTCACAGAACCAGCCTTGGTAACACACTTCTATATGTTAGAAATGATGTAATAAATGTAGAATATTGGGCACTTGTTTGGTATTCTTTGCCATGTTTTGCACTATCTAAAAAGAGATCAGTGAACTTGGACTGGAGTTAGTAGACATGGAAGAAAATAAAATATTACAGAGAAGAATACTCTGTGGTCCACAACCTAAACGGCCTGGGATTCCCATCATTTGGATCCCTGTAGCTTTACAGAAGTCAATTAAATTTGTGTATCTCTGATTAAAGTTGTTTCCCCAGTACTTTTTCAAACATCTCTTGTAAAGTATTGTTTCCCAGAAAAAAAGGGATTTTGCACATGTATCTGCCTTTGTCTCTGGTCATGATCTCAGTCAGTATCCTGGGATCGAGCCCCATATCGGGCTTCCTGCTCATTAGGGAGTATACTTCTCAGTCTCTCTCTGCAGCTACATCCCCCTGCCCCACTCATGCTCTCTCTCTCTCAAATAAATAAATACAATCTTTAATTTTTTAATTAAAAATAAGATAAATAAATTAAAATAAAAAGTCTGGGCTTACTGCCCCATTTAGCTCCTTTTGTTTTTTTGAGTTGTATTTAAAGCAGCATGAGAGAACATGAGGCTCTCAAACTTAAAAAAAAAAGGAAAAAATTGAGTTTTGTTAGGATTTAAGATCTTGTCTGCTAGACAAAAACGTTGGCTTTGTTAACATGTGAAAATTATCAAAAGGGAATAAGATAGAATTCTAATAATTTTTGTAGAAATTAAAAATTTTCTCCAACCCAATTACATACAGACCCATTAAGTAAATTCATTCCAATGTCCCAAACCAACCTTTTCTAATAGTAATGCATCTGTGTAAACAGGGTCAACCCAAGGAATAAATAAATATTATTATTTTTTTCCTGTCTCTTCCACAGTCTCGTCTGGGTATATTGGTAGCAAGCCAATTATCTATCTTATAAGACATGATATCATAAGGAAGGGTATTCTGTCCATTTGGAACAACTGAAAATCATTGTAATTTTATCTTGGTGCAGTAACTTGAGATGGCACAGTGTGGTTTATGAATATATTTTATTTTTTTTTTACTGGGAAGAAGAGATTATAGAGATATTGGTTATCCAAGAGAGACTGACAGGTGTTGATAGTTGCCAGGTCAATATCCATCTACTTTTTCCTTTAGTATCAGAAAGCACTGAAGGATTGACAACAAGGAAACTTAAAACAACATCAAATATTTTATTGTCTCTTTTCTAGTTACATTGTAACCATATGACAAAGTATCAGTCGTACAAGATATCATTCTCTTTTACCTCTATCTTTCTGCCAGAAATGTGGGCTTAATAGTGAGAACTCCAACAGCAATTTTTGCAACTGTGAATAAAAAGCCATGAAAACCTCTAAGATAGTTCACTTGACTTTCTTAAGACTCTGAACCAACACCAGAAAACACTCTCTGTAGTCTTCTTGTTAAATGAAAAATATGGTTAAACCACTTTTGACAGTCTACTACCTACAGCAAACTGTAAATCTTAATTGAAATATGTCCTCTCAGCTGTGCTTAAGCAACTGAGTCCTGAGCTTTTCAGGTTTTCAGTCTGAAAGAGTACACCTCGGGTGCTCTGAAAGGGAAGAGAAACGACACCCTGTTCTCCATATAAATTAAAGAAGAGAAATCTGTGCATTTAAGTGGGCCATATAAAATTTATCAAGCAGTTATCTCCTAACTCCTTCCTATCCAAATTACCTGATATGCTCTCCCTACTCCTTTATTCCACGTTACTGCCTTTTCACAACATGTCTTCTGTTATTTCCTTCTTGCAAGCTAGTTTTGATTTCTGCATCTAAAAAAATCAACAATCATTGTGTATTTCAATTCCCATTTTCCTCAAATGCATTGATTCTTCTTATCTATTACTCTTTTCTCATACTCAGTGTCTTTGTCTTTATGGGGTTTGTACTTTGCTTTTCCCCATCCTTTACTGCCATTATATAATCAATCTAATAACTTCTTAGAGAAAGTTAAAAATTCCCGCATAGCCACACGTGAACACAAAGTCACTGATTTTTAGCAAACCTATAAGATAGTCAGACATCCATTCAATTTCTTTTTTTTTAAGATTTTATTTATTTATTTGACAGAGAGAGATGACAAGCAGGCAGAGAGGCAGGCAGAGAGAGAGGAGGAAGCAGTCTCCCTGCTGAGCAGAGAGCCTGATTTGGGGCTCGGTCCCAGGACCCTGGGATCATGACCTGAGCCGAAGGCAGTGGCTTAACCCACTGAGCCACCCAGGCGTCCCTCCATTCAATTTCTTAACTGAGTCCCAAATGCATCCTGACTTCTAACCTAAACCTAAGCTCTACTTCTTACACGTTGTTATATGACCAAATTCTTTCAGTTCAGTATTTTGTAACATTTAAATATTAATCAGTTGATGCTTTGTTTGTGTATTTCTATGAAAATAATTTGAATACTGTAGATTTATTGTTATATTTATAGGTTTATAATCAAAGTTTCATCAGTTGAAGTTTTTGGAAATTTCAGATATAATGATTAACCTAAAATGATACTGCCTCAAATCCCTCTGATATCAAGGCCCAACACCTGATTATAGCCAAACCTGTGGTGGATAGTTCCATGGGAAATTGCAGTTACTTAACACTGATAGCATCTCATGTTCTCTCTCTCATTTTAGAATGTCTCCAACACAACCCGAAAGTGTAGGAGAGTTAATGTCCTCTGAGGACAGCTCTCAGTGAAGTGGAAATAAGAACCATAGGTAAAATTGTCAGTTTTCAGGTCTTCATGAGGACAACTTAAAGAAGTTTCTCAGGACCTTTCAGTAAAAGCAAGCCTTCATTTTCTATCCACAACAATTATATCAACAATGTACCTCTTTGACAAAGTTGCTTCTTCACTGTATCACTTTCCCATTCTTTTCTACCTTGGATAATCTCCCAGATAAACTAACAGTACTCAAATCCTTTGTCCTACTCTTTGCTCTCAGGATAAATGGAGCCAAAAGACTTAGATTAATATCAAGTTCTGAATGGGATCTTAGAGCTATTTCTGTCCAGATTTTCATAAACATAGGGACCTTTGAATTATCAGGCTATAAATAAGTTCTAAATGGAGGGGGCAAAAGCAAAAAGTAGAAATTTTTATGTTTGATTTTTAATCATGATTAATTGACTTTATTGATTATTATAAATACTAACATTATAAAAGTGTGGATCTTTGTAAAACAATGTCATATTGTAAGAAAGAAGTTGCATAATCCTTTTGAGAATATTAAACCAAGTGTTCAGGTGCCATCTAATTTCTTGTTTAATCCAGAACTTTGGTGTGCATCATCTTGAGGAATAGGATTTTGAAGTCCAGACAGACTAACAGAAAACTGATCCAAATGTGTGTGTTTATATTTCTGCTTTTGTTGTAAAAATCAAAGTGTGATTGCTGGTTTAAAATGGTAAAACTAATAATGTTCATGGACTCGATTATAAATTTTCTAATTGTATGGAAAGAATCCAATAAACATAGAATTAATTGATTTGCAAATCCTCAAAGAGCTACAGGATCAGGTAGTGGTATGTTCTGATTCAACAGCATCATAATGCAGCATTTTATATGTGTGGCTAATGGATATTTTCATGAATGTTTGCTAGCTAGTCAGCCAATACAGAGAAATATTAGGTAGGGTAATTACTCACAGTTGTGTTTAATATAATGAGAGAAAATTATCAAATGGCACTAATAATAATAATCCTATAGCAGGCTAAATAATTCAATGATAATTACAAGTATTAATCTAGCTTTCTTCCCTGATTATGACTCTTCTCTCCTTTATCATAATGGGAGTAGCACATTGTCTGCAATGAATTGTGAAAACCCAGCAGTGACTTTGGCAGTGAAGGCCTCCCATCAATTTTGATAGGTTAAAAGGATTCTGGTTGGTCTTGAGCAAATGTGTCAATTTTTTTATTCTGTGTGTGTCATAAAAGAAAGAAGCAATAGTAAATTCTTGCTGTTATTCCATGGAGCCAATAAAATCATACTGCCAACAAGAGGCTGTTGACACCATAGGTGTAGTTAACTGTCTTGAAATACTACGCCTGGAAATAAAATCCTAATATTTCACATAACCTCTTTTTTTAAAAGAAACAAAACAAAACAACTATACTGCTTACATTTAGGGCCCTGCTGTTGTGTAACTATTTTTGAACATGTCTTCTGTAAGTGTATATATATATATATATATATATATACATATTTTTCTGTGCAATAAATTCATTTAGAGATAAATTTGGATTGCAAATTATTTTGGGGGAGGCGTGGTATTTGTGGCTAGTCTTACAAGTAAAAAGGACTAAAAGAAAGAAGAAAAACATTTTTTATTACAGCATATTTACATCTGTCCAAAGTACTTATCTACTATAATACTGACTAATGTATAATACTGTACACAAAGAAAGAAGCTAAATGAGTTATAATTCAGTCAGTGTATAGCTGGCCATTTTAAAACTTACCACTGAATCTTTCTGGTATGCAATGTGATATCTGGCAATCTGGTCCAGTTCATTACATCAGGTCATTTGTATGTTCTTATTACCATTTTGATAGCATAGCACATTTTATAACCCAGACATTTTACAATGGAACTATGATGCATGTATTTTCAAAAGTATAGACATACATGAAGCTATGAGGTCAAAAAAGATGAATGTCCGTAGTACCATATAGACTCAACAAATAAAAGTGTCCAAGGGTCTGAGTGTGACTTATGAATATTGTATAAGATTAGGCCAACATGTGGTTTTGATATAAATCATCTGTTCTTAAATTAGAATTACAATCGTTGAGTACAGTGTTGAAAATGGCAGATAGATTTTAGCTATCTTTGCTCACTAGGGAAAATGGAAAAATGTTTAGTTTGGTCAGATTTTCACTTAACTTCTGAAAAATCTTACGTTTGAGAGAACCCTTCTGAAATAAGAATCCTTAAAGACATAACCCCTTTGGCACAAGTTTTCAAGAAACTTGTTTGATGTTGTAGACAATTCTATGGCACACGTACTGTTCTAGATGTTTCATGCCAATAATATGTAAGCCATACCAAGGCTACATATACATATAGAGATGTTCCTCAGCTTACAAGGGGGCTATGTACAGAGAAACACATAAAAAATTGAAAATGCATTTAATACCCCAAAACTATCAAATATCATAGCTTACCTTAAGCTTATTTAAACATACTCAGAACACTTACATTTGCCTGCATTTGGGCAAAATCATCTTAAGCAAAGCCTATTTTATAACAAAGTATCAAATATCACATGCAATTTATTAAATATTACACTAAAAAAAGAAGAATATATATATTCTATATATAGAATGCTTGTAAGAATATCAGGTGTTCACCCCTGTAATCTTCTAGCTGACTGGAAGCTGTGGCTCACTGCCGCTGCCCAGCATCACAAGATGGCACCATATAGAACAAGAGTTTCAGGTGGTAGGTGTTGTAAGTTTTACCCAAACTGACATTGGTTTTTGTCATCATATATGTCAAGTAGTTTTCTCAGGTTTATTTTTAGAATATCCTTGTATAATGAATATTTACACTGATATCTAGTATAAAAATCTTGCAATTTAACATTAGAAACATTAAGATATTGAAAATCAATCTATTTCTTTAATTCATTGAAGACATTTTTGGCTTGTTTCCAGTACTTTCTTACTGGTTAAAAAATGAATTTGAAGTAGTCTGGATTTCATTATTATATGGCACTTTCCCTTTGATGAATACAAAGACGATATTCTATATTAGCTATCTGAGAAGAATTTATTTTTTAAATTTTATTTATTTGTAAGAGAGAGAGTGAGAGAGAGCACAAGCAGGGGGAGCAGCAGGATGAGGGAGAAGCAAACTCCCGGCTAAGCAGGGAATCTGTTGCAGAACTGAGTCCCAGGACCCTAAGATCATGACCCGAGCTAAAGGCTCAGGCGTTTAACTGACTGAGCCACCCAGGTGTCCCAATCTGAGAAGAGTTCTGTATGCTATTCCTATTAATATGCAGTTTAAAGTCTAGGTAATTAACTTAATATTTTAGTGGCTATTGCATAGATAGCACTATGTTCCAGGCAGAGAGTAAGAAAGAAATATTAAATCAACCATATTCTATGCATTCTAAATGAAAATAATTAATCGATCATAAAAATCCTTCTATTTATGGAATATCAACTTATAAGCTTTCCTCCATATGAACAATGCCAAATACCAGAATAAAGGGTCATCTAATACAAATAAAGGATAGAATTAAAGAATTCTGGTAAGCCATTTAATTTTGAAAAATGGTGTTCTATTGTTGCTGAGTTGTGGTTTTCAGTTACATAATATCTGATAAGTGTAGAAGTAACATGAGTGTTACGTGAGATGAGAAATGGTATATAATTAAGATATTTTTAAAAGTACAGATAAATACAAATTTGTAAACATAGCATTATGGAGGAGTAAAAATAAATGATAGCTACACACTCTAAAGTGAATAAAACTTGGAAAGCTAATAGAGAAGTAAAACAAGGACAGTGCAAAAAGTATGGTACATTTTTATGAAGTTCAAACAAATTCTGTGAAATCATAGATGGACTTAAAGATACTATTATGTATCAAATATTGTAAAAATTAAGCAAGGAAATAGCAAACATAAAACAACCAAAGCATACAAACTTGGGTAGATACAAGAGGTGTGATCATGTTCTACTTCATAAAGAGATGACTTAATAGATAAATACAAGTAACTAGACTTTTTAGAAGTTAATAAAACGTTGCCTGTTATTTCTTAGTAATATAAAATATATGGTTTTCTAACAAAAACGTTTATCTTAAAATATTTAAAAATAAATTTTAGGCTACTCCTAAGGTTATATTTACTTTTCCACTGTAGGAAAAGCTGGTTGTTGTAGTTGTATTTGTTTGTTTGTTTTAGTCTCCTCCTAGTTTTTATTATTATAATGTGGAATGAGGAATGTTAGATTGAAAAGTGAATTATTTTATAGACAAAAATCATTACTTGATTCACCTCCTGGTACAGCAGATGGAACTCCTGAAAATATGCCCTTTGCCTTATGGAAGAGTAACAGTTATGCTTACTTCTGAAACATACTTGGTGGTGGCCCTAAATAGTGACACCATAGTAAACATTTTGAATATTTGCAATTAATTTTTATAGTCATAGGGCTCCAAAAGGCACTGCAGGTATCTTAGCAGGTATTTCAATAAGGCTAAAAGTTGCCTGACTGTTTAAAAATATTAGCAAGGCACAAAACATGGCAGAAGTATTGTCCTCAGATATTATTTTTTTCCATATGCTCCTGATTCCAGACATGACAAGTTATTTTTCAAATATTTATTATAAAAGTTTTTATTTATTTATTTGACAGAGATCACAATAAGGCAGAGTCAGGCAGAGAGAGAGAGGAGGAAGCAGGCTCCCTGCTGAGCTGAGAGCCCGATGTGGGCCTCGATCCAAGGATCCTGGAATCATGACCTGAGCCGAAGGCAGATGCTTTAACCTACTGAGCCACCCAGGCTCCCCCATGACAAGTTATTTTGATAGATGTATATACAGTGTATTTTCCAGTTATAAGAAAAATGGTTCTGCTATTTTTAACCTTTTTAAAAATTAAATAATTTTTTTCATTGAAATTTTATTTTTTAATGTTTTACTTTTCTTTTCTTTTTTTTTAAAGATTTTATTTATTTATTTGAGAGACAGAGATCACAAGTAGGCAGAGAGGCAGGCAGTGAGAGAGAGAGAGGGGGGGGGAAGCAGGCTCCCTGCGGAGCAGAGAGCCCGATGCGGGGCTCAATCCAAGGACCCTGAGATCATGACCCGAGCTGAAGGCAGCAGCCCAACCCACTGCGCCACCCAGGCGCCCCAATGTTTTACTTTTCAATATACTACTTAGAATATAAAACCTATTCCATTTTGTAAGATGTTTACCATTTAAAAAATGGTAATTTTCTCATTGTGTCTTCCCCTCACATTGCTTTATTTTGAATAAAAAATTTCACAATAAACATAACTGATGCTTTCCTTCTGATGGTCCCTCTGTTGGTCATATTGTATATGAGCCATGACAATTAGTTTTACAAAATTTATTGATGTTTGTTGATATGTTTTATCATAACTAATTTTCCCTCCCTTATCTAGATTCCCCAGCTTTCAGACAGGTGGACACTTCAATAAACCATACCCAAGGGATGTATCAAGTACTTCTTAGACATTCTCTCAGATCCTTGAGGTCTCATTTTGCCTAGGGATTTGCAATAGGTTCTGCCAGAGGCACCACTGTGACAACTGATGTCCATGGTCTATCTCCTGCTAAGCTCAAGAGGTCACTGGTTTCCAAGTTTATCTATAAAATTAATGCATTCCAGCAAGTTCTTTTTTTTAATATTAACAAACTTATTTTAAAGTTTATATGGAGAGGCAAAGACTCACAATAGTCAACATAGTGTTGAAGGAGAACAAAGACTGAGGACTGACTTCAAAGTTTACTAAAGCGATTGGGCACCTGGGTGGCTCAGTTGGTTAAGCCTCTGCCTTCCGGCTCAGGTCATGATCCCAGGGGCCAGGGATCGAGTCCGGCATTGGGTTCTCTGCTCAGCAGGGAGCCTGCTTCTCCTCATCTCTCTCTCTGGCTGTCTCTCTGCCCATTTGTGATCTCTCTCTCTGTCAAATAAATAAATAAAATCTTAAAAAAAAGTTTACCATAACGATAATTGTAAGCATGATATTGTAATACCACAGAGAGACTAGATTAAAGCAACAGAATATATATTATCAATTATATTTTATATTTAATAGAAAAGCAAAAGCAATACAAGAGAGCAAAATACAATCTTTTAAACAAATGGTTCTGTAGCAATGGTGAAGCTAAATCTAAAAATATAAAATAAAATAAATCCAGGCAGATATCCTACACTCTTCACAAAAATTAACTCAGATTGGATTATAAACCTAAACATGAAACATGTAGAAGGTAATATAGAAGAAAATTTAAATGACCTTGGTTTTCGCAATAACTTTAGCTACAAAAGCACAAGCACTGAATTTAAAAATGTCTACTCTGTGAAACACAATGCCAAGAGAATGAAAAGGCAAAGCACAGACTATGAGAAAAAATTTGCAAAATACACATCTGGCAAAGGACTGTTAATCAAAAATACACAAAGACCCCTAAAAACTCAACAATGGGGGAAAAACCGGATTAAAAATGAGCCAAAGGCCTTAGCAGATACCTCACCAAAGAAAATATTACAGATGGCAAATAAGCATATAAAAAGATGCTTCACATCATATGTCATCAGGAAAATGCAAATTAAAACAAAAAAGAGACACCAGTACATACCCAGAATCCAGAGCACTGACAACAGAACACGAAATGTTGGTGAGGATGTGGAGCAACAGGAATGTTCTTCCATGTGTATTGAGAATAAAGAATGGAAAACAACTTGGCAGTTTCTTACAAAACTAAACATATTCTTGCCAGATGATTCAGCAGTAGCAGCTCTTGGTATTTATCCAAAGAAGATGAAATCTATACCCACAAAGATGTCTATAGTAGTTTTATTCATAACTGACAAAAGCTTGGAAGCAACCAAGATATCCTTCCATAAGTGAAAGGTCAAAGAAAGTGTAGTACATGCAAACAATGGAATATTATTTAATGCTAGAGAAATGAATTACCAAGCTATGAAAAGATATGGATATAAATATTTAATAAATATTTGATTTTAGGCTTCTACAAGTCTATCAATGTTATTAGTATATTTTAACAGTGAATGCTCAGCATTCATGAATTTACCTAATAAAACATTTTGGGTTCAATATTTTAAATACTTCAACCTCTATGATTATATTCCTAATAATTTTGAATTGGGGTAAATAAACCTTAATTTTTTGTAACTTGTTTCTTATTGCAAGAGAGCTCAATGAAATTTTAGAAAATAAAAATTTACAAAAAAAAAGTTTAGTTTATTATTGCCAAATAATTTAAAACTTTATCTTATATTCAAATACATATATTTTTCTAAATTGATTTATATGCTACTAAAACCAAAAACTTTTAATTATACTAGATTTCATATCCTGCAATCAATGCCAGAAATCCATCTGGCAATGATTTGTCTTAAATAGAGTTAAGATGGGTGTTATTACAATGCAAGATGGAAACAAAGATAGTATAACAATTGGTGTTACATAACTTTTCCGTTTTGATCAAGTTACTAATCTACAAAAGGCTTTTATCAGTGACAGACTTGGGACTTTAACAAAACTTTTAAACTAGCATGTGCGACTCATTCCTAGAAAACAACACAATCAATAACACTTTATTTAGATTAAATCATGACTATTTCTCCATTTGAATAAAAAAGGTAGCAACCCCAATAAGTTTATTGAACATGAAAAGTTGAAATGCTATAATGCTCCTAAGGAATTAAATGATCCAGTCAAGAATTACAAAAAAAGGATATAAATTACCAAAGTGTTTGTATAATTGTAATGTACAACTGCCCATTATCGTTCCATAGTGTAGGCTTGTACAAGAACTCTATAAAAGAACTCCACTTCTAAACTGTGGAAAATATGTTCCCTTTTCCCCTATATACAACTATTAAGCCATTCATTTAGCTTTTAAAATATCCACTTAATACAGGCTTTTTACACATTTGAACAGGCAGCAGGGCTCTATTCTTATCGCTTACATCTGAAGGATAGACTTCTAGCGTAAGAGGTAAAGCCCATAAAGGAGCCCAATAATAACAACAAAATACAGTTTAGTGAGCCCTTACAATCTGCCAGCTACCTTTCTGAGAATACTTCAATTAATAAAACATATAAAATACCTGACCACAAAGAGCTCACATTCTTTTGAAATATAATAGTGAAATAAACCAATAATAGAGGGGCACCTGGGTGGCTCAGTCCATTGAGTGACTGCCTTTGGCTTGGGTCATGATCTCAGGGTCCTGGGATGTAACTCCCCAGCAGGCTTTCTAGGCAGTGGGGTGTTTTCTTCTTCCTCTGCGCACCCTCCCAATTCTCTCTCTCTCTGTCTCAAATAAGAAAATAAACCAGTAATAGAATAATGATTGATGGTTGATGGTGATAAGTGATACAAAGAAATACAAGAAAGGTAAAAGCCATTGGGGAATGCTGGGATGAAAGTTAATTTTATTTTGTTTTGGGTGGTTATATCTCATTTATGAGATGTTATTTGCACAAAGACCCAGGAAGTGAAGGAGAGTGTTATACAAATATTAAAGGAAAAGATTGCTCTAGGCAGAGCAAGTAAGTATATAGACTTTGTGTGAACAGCTTGTCTGTTACTTTTGAGGAAAAGCAAGGAGGCCAATGAGGAGTTCATAGTGGTGGAGAGAGGAAGAACGTATTGATGTATGACCTTCTAGTACATTGAAACGCCTTCAGTTTTTATTTAATATGAAAGGGGAAGATACCAAAAGTCTTTCAACAGCAGAATAAAATCATATGACTTGATTTTTAGGTTAAATTGCTGTACCAAAATAAATTTGCATGGAGAAAGGAGTGCAGTATGTGTGGAAGTGGGGTTATCAATCAAGTCAATAATTCAGGAACATATGATGGTGTTTTTAGCATGCTGGGTGGTAATAGAAGTGGTGAGGTATGGTTTTCATTGTGTATATATTTTGATGGTGAATATTCTGGTGAACAGGATGGGGTATGTGCAGGACAGACATCAACATTTATTTTACCTGCACAAACAGAAGGGTGGAGTCTTCATTCCCTGATATGGAGAGAACTCTGAGTTCAAATGTTCTTTCTCATTAAATGGCATAGTGATGATGAGGATTTAGTCAGACAGTGAAAGAGAGCAGTAAGCATAGTGTTAAGCGGTAAGACATTATAATACATTGGAACATCAAAAAACGTTGTGTTGGATCATCTGTTTATGTGAGTAAATAAATAAATAAAGCTTCCTGGGGTTCTGATAGAGGTAAAGAAGACTGTATATGATCCAAAGGGGCACGTGCACCAAATGTTTATAGCATTAATATCCACAATAGCCAAACTATGGAAAGAACCTAGATGTCCATCAACAAATGAATATATATATATATATATATATATATATATATATATATATACACACACACACAATGGAATACTATTCAGCCATCAAAAGAAATGAAATCTTGCCATTTGCGTTGACATGGATGGAACTGGAGGGTATTATGCTTAGCAAAATAAGTCAACCAGAGAAAGTCACTATCATATGATCTCCCTGATATGAGGAAATGGAGGTGCAATGTGGGGGGTTTGGGGAACAGGAAAAGAGTAAATGAAACAAGATGGGATCGGGAGGGAGACAAACCATAAGAGACTCTTAATCTCACAAAACAAACTGAGAGTTGCCGGGGGGGGGGGGTGGGGAGGTTAGGGAGAGGGTGGTGGGGTTATGAACATTGGGGAGGGTATGTGCTGTGGTGAGTGCTGTGAAGTGTGTAAACCTGGCGATTCACAGACCTGTACCCCTGGGGCTAATAATACATTATATGTTAATTAAGAAGAAGAAAGAAGAAGAAGAAGAAGAAGAAGAAGAAGAAGAAGAAGAAGACTACTATAAATCAAATGCTATGGTTTTCAGCATAGAGTGTGTAATCAGGCATATTTTATTAAAGTAACCAAGTAAAATGAGGTCGAAAATTGGAATAACAGAAAACATAAAAATCAGAGATTTTAAAAAGAGATATGGGACAGTGTAGAGAATATAGTCAATGATATTATAATAGTGTTATATGGTGACAGATGGTGGCTATATTTGTAGTGATCATAGAATAATGTATGGAGATCTTGAAAACCTGAAACCAATGTAACACTGACTATCAACTACACTCAAATAAAAAAATAGTAAAAGGAAACATTTTAATTTAAAAAGATAAAAAGAGGGACAAGAATTTGAAAAGTGAATTTCAAAAAGAGTAAAGATGAGGCTAAGACATACTCTGAACCTTGAGGAAAACACCATTTTGAAAATTCTTCCCATTTTGAGAAAACTCAAATGAATCAATACCATAAAAGAACCCATTTTAACCGAGAGATGTAATGAATGCTCAAGAAATAATTTTATGACAGGATAATTCTTCCCTATGAAACAGCATACAGAAACCCGGGGAAACACCTGGAAGCCAAATAAACTATACTGAAAATAAGAATTAGGAAAAAGATAAATGATTAAAGATAAGAAAATTAGACCTGCGACAGAGACCTAGTGAAGAGAATTTTTAGCTTGTGGTTTAATGTTTTTGAGGATAATCTAGAGTTCATAACTGCCTTGAGGCAGGCTGGTTGTAGGCAGTTTAGGCAGACCCCTAAGAGAGGCCTACTTTGGGCAGGTGGTGTTGGAGGAGGCCATTGGGCTGGACAAAGACAAATCCAACCATTTGACTAAAGTGTCTGTGAAGATGTTGAAGTCAGATGCAGCAGAGAAAGACCTGTCAAACCTAATCTCAGAAATGGAGATGATGAAGATGATTGGACAGCACAAGGACACCATCAACCTGCTGGGTCCTGCACACAGGATGGTCCTTCGTACACTATCATGGAATATGCCTCCAAAGACAACATACAGGAGTACCTGCAGGCCCAGAGGCCTCCTGACCTGGAGTACTGTTACAATATCAGCCACAATGCAGCAGAGCAACTCTCCTCCAAGCACCCGGTATACTTTGCCTACCAGGTAGCCTGAGGCATGGAGTACCTTGCCTCCAAGAAGTGCATACACCAAGACCTGGCCACCAGGGAAGTGCTGGTGACAAAGGACAACATGATGAAGATCTCAGACTTCAGCCTTGCCAGAAATATCACCACATCAGTTACTATAAAATGAGAACCAACAGTGGACTGCCTGTGAAGTGGATGGTCCCTAAGGCCATGTTTGACCAGATCTACATCCACCAGAGTGACTTCTGGTCTTTTGGGGGTGATCCTGTGCAAAATTTTCACTCTGGAAGCCTCCCATATCCTGGAGTGCCTGTGGAGGTGGTTTTCAAGCTGCTGAAGGAGTCATTTGATGGATAAGCCAATAAGTGCACCAGAGAGTTATACACAATAATGAGGGGTGGCTGGCATGTGGTACCTTCAAGCTGCTGGATCATACTGTGGCCTTGACCTCCAACCAGGAGTACCCGGACCTGTCCTTGGCCCTGGAACAATACTGTCTATGCTTTCCCAACACCCAAAGCTTCACCTGCTCCTCAGAGAAGAATTCCACCTTCTCTCATGTGCCGTTGCCCAGGGAGGCCTATCTGCCCTGACACCCAGCCCAGCTTGCCAATGGTGGACTCAAATGACTAGTATCCCTATTACTCCTGTCCAGATTCCGTCATAAGCTGTAACCCTTACCCCCCACCCTCCCTGCAAGACTCACTGCCTTCTCCTTTGTCCCTTTCCTACTGGCAGGAGCCAGCTGCCTACCTGAGGCCTTCACCCCTTGAAGTTCACCTCTCTTCCCCTTCCTCTTCCTCCTCCTTACAACCTGCTCATGAAAGAAAGGAACAGAGAGGCAGGTACTTGCTCGTGGCTACTTCCTTCCCTCCCATATGTTGGACCAAGACCCCTCCCTGTCATCTGGTACTGCCTAGACGTCGAGAGAGTTGGAGATGAGGCATGCCAGTGAAAGCTGTCGGAGCTTTCCTGGTTTGGTTTTGTCTGCTTAGCATAACATGTAAGACTGAGTTCTGGTGGCAGGGACCTAGTCCTTGGGGCTATAGCACTAGTGAGGGGAGGTCAACTGCTCTGGGCCTTGGCTAAGAGCAAGCCCTGCTACAGAGATATGGTGCCAAGGGCTTATCAATTTTGATACTAATTTGCTTTGCTGACCAAATACCTGGTATCAAAAGATGGGAAGGCAAAGACTGGAAGCAGTGTTGTGACCATGGGGTCCAGCCCCAAACTATGAAGAAAACACAAAGTGTATAAATCTGAGTAAGTATATATTTACACACCTTTTTAAATAGGTTGTTATCAAAGATTTAATCAATGGGTAATATGCTCCTCGTGGCTGGGAAGCATCAGTTGCCATATATTAAAAACAAAGAAAAGAGGTGTCTGGGTGGCTTCCTCCAAGAAGTGTCCCTTCTTTTCAGGTCATGATCCCAGGGTCCTGGGATGAAGCCCCACATCAGGCTCTCTGCACAGTGGGAAACCTGCTTCTCCTTTTCCCTCTGCCCTGCTTATAGTTCCTCTTCCTGTCTCTCTGTCTGTCAAATAAATAAAATATTTAAAAAAAAAACAAGAAAGAAACAAAATGTTTTAAAAGGCCTTTTTTTTTTTTAATTTTCTAGGGGTGCCTGGATGACTTAGTTGTTTAAGCAGATGTTTGCCTTTGGCTGAGGTCATGATTCCAGTGTACAGGGATCCAGCCCTGCATGGGACTACTTGCACCCCAAGGAGCTTGCTTCTTCCTCTCCCTTTGCACATGATTCCCCCTGTTTGTGTGCTTCTTCTCTCTCTCTCTCTCTCTCTCTTGCTGTCAATAAATAAAATAAAATCTTTTACTAAATAAATAAAAAAATAAATAAATTTCTAAACCTACTTTCAGTTTAGGTCCCTTAACAAAAATTGCTACTGCTTCATTAAAAAAAAAAAAAAGGATAATTTAGAAAGATGCTTCCAGAGTTAAAAAGCTGTTTTGTTTCTTTGTCAGGATTCAATATAGAAGTGCTTTAAAAAGTAAAAGAAAAAATATGCTATATTAACTCTAATCACACTATAACTTTGGTGGTTATATCAAGATAATGAAAAGTGATTTTAAAGCAAATTTCATTATCAGACATAAAGATCAAGTCAAAATTACAGAAGAGTAAAAGGATGAATTCATCAGGGAGTATAATAATTCTTTTTTTTTTAAAGATTTTATTTATTTATTTGACAGAGAGAGATCACAAGTAGGCAGAGAGGCAGGCAGAGACAGAGAGAGGAGGAAGCAGGCTCCCTGCTGAGCAGAGAGCCCGATGCGGGACTCGATCCCAGGACCCTGAGATCATGACCTGAGCCTAAGGCAGCGGCCTAACCCACTGAGCCACCCAGGCACCCTGGGAGTATAATAATTCTTGAATTTTAATACGTAACAACAGATTTGGGGATATATAGGGAAAAACTAAGAACAAAAATCATAACTTCTACCTTGGACGACAAATGGAAAATAATTTCAACACACTTATTTTAAGATTACATAGACAAATGGTCATCATATTGGTAAGATATGTAAGACTTGAACAAAATGATCAACTAACTAGATATGCTTGATATTACATTACAGTAACTGAACTAACTGAGGTCAGTCTTTGGTGAATCACAGAAACAGGTGGAGTTATCAAACAAAGGAATCTTTGTTTACAACATACAAGGAGTTCACAGGGAATAAGTTCCAAAGCCTTGACTGTTTGAACAGGAGAGAGATTTTTATTTAGTATTTAAGATGAATACTCAGAAGGGAGAGTTTTATTATCCCGTGTATGGTTGGTCATAAGGTTGTGGATGCATGCACATCCACATATGTATTTGTGCAATATGTATTGCATGTTCACCTGAATGAAGCTTGTATTCCACCGAGGGCAGAAACTTCAACGTTAGAATAAAGCAGAGGTAACTGTTGGACAAGGGAAAGGAACTCTGCAGGCTTCAAGAGCAGATAGAAACTAGATGGGGTCTTGGGCTCATTTTCTGGGACAAGGAATGAAAGGCCTTGATTGCTTTTGAAATAGCACTAGGAGTTTTACCACTGATTTATTGTCTCAATAGCTTAGGCTATTTCCTGCTCTGGTGGTGACTGTTAGTTTTCCCATTGCCTTGTTCCCTCAAAATCCTTAGGAGTGAGGTTTTTGCATTTCTTTGTAAGAACCTCCCAGGAATTTTTGGAAGAAGTGTGCTGGGGCAAGTACACAGGTGGGGTATAGATCATTGAAAATAGCTGGGGACAAAAAATGACTTTTCTTATGTCAGGAAAACTATATCTCTTCTTTAATTTTCTAGGAACCTCTAACTCTTTCTGCTGATGTTACCAGCAGGCATCTGAGATATTACTGATTGTTCTCTTGAACCTAAGGAAAAGGAAATGTAGAAAGCAAAAGAAAAAACTTTAAAATCTATCCTGCAACTCATCAATTCACTGCAGCCACCTCTCTGTCTTTCCCTTTCTCTTTTTCTCTCTTTCTCTTTCTCTCTCACTTTCTCTCTCACATACGCACAACACACGCAAATTGACTTAAAGCAATTTTTAATTTTCCCTATTCCATTTTAATATACTTGAGGCATGATCATTTTCTTAGTAAATACAAGGAAAAAAATCTAGGATTCCATAATTCTGTGTGATTAAAGTATTGAGGAATTTACTTCCAATAGCACTTATAAAAACATATTTTATTTAAGGAATATTATATAATCAGGTGCCTGCATTTTTCTTATTCTCTAACTAGTGTTATTTGGCAATTAATATTTTGTCAATCAATATTCCCCTATACCTGAATGTGTGGGCAGTGAGAGATGAGTTAGAGGCAAGGATGGTGAACACTCCCAACAACTGCAGACTACATATATCTTAAGCCATGATTTTCTTTGCAAAGGTCAACATTGATAATGTTCTAGTCATACCTCCGTGTACCAGGAAAGAAGTAGCATATTTCTTTTTTTTTTTTTTTTTTTAAATTTTTTTTTTTTTATTAATTTATTTGACAGAGAGAAAGATCACAAGTAGGTGGAGAGTCAGGCAGAGAGAGAGGAGGAAGCAGGCTCCCGCTGAGCAAAGAGCCCGATGCGGGGCTCGATCCCAGGACACTGAGATCATGACCTGAGCCGAAGGCAGCGGCTTAATCCACTGAGCCACCCAGGCGCCCCAGAAGTAGCATATTTCTTGAAAGACACAGCTATCAAAGCTCCATTGAGAATCCGTAAAGATGGAGAAGGGATTTGCAAATTAAATATCTGATAATGGACATCTACTCTGATTATTTAAAAATGAATAAAAATAAAAAACCTTACTAATAACCAAACAGAGTATCCAATTTTACATGTGAAGGAAATAATGGAAGAGACATGTCACCAAAAGTATATGGATGGCTTATAAGCACATGGCCAATTTCTCAACATTTAAACATTAAAGAAATAAAAATTAAAATCATAATGAGACATGCTTACATATCTATTAGAATGGCTAAAATTATAAAGGCTAATTGTACTTGGTCTGAGCTAGATTGAGAAGAAACAAAAAATCTAAACTGTTGTTGGCATATATCATGATACAACCACTTTGGAAAATAGTTTCAAAATTTTTTTAAATGAAAAATATGTTGCAGTTACACAAATAGCCATTTTATTCTAGGCATTTCACCAAGAGAAACAATCCCTATGTTCATACAAGGACTTGTATGTGAATTTCATAGCAGCTTTATTTTTAAGAATTGAAAACAGTGGAAATGTTCATCATTGTCCATCAATAGAGCAAAGACAATTGGAGATTCTCAAAGTAATGATGCCGAGAAAAGAAAATCCAGGCCATGAATAGTATATACTGTGTGATTTTATGACTACAAAAAATCTAGAAAATACAAATTTATATATAGTCACAGTCATCAAATATATGGTGTGATTTTAGTGCCTTCTTCTGTGCTCCCATAGCTTCCTACACTTGGATCTCCGAGCATTTCTTACACCATGTGAAAATATGAACTCTTTCTCTTTATTCTGTCTTACTAGAATAAGAATCCTTGAAATTTTATGGACATTTGAACTCTCAGTTATTAGCAAAAATTCTATCACACAGTAAGTTTCCAAATATAAAAGCCAGAGTTTTACAATGACTTCGAAGCTTTTACATGATCTAGCCACTCATTTAACCTCTGTGACCTCTTTCCCTGCTACTCTTCAGTCACTCACAGTGGCCTCCTTGCTATTCCTCAGATATGCCAGGCATGATCCAACCTTATGGCCTTCAAGATAGCCAATTCCTTTGTCTGGAGTGACCTTATTGCTGATAGTTCTGCGCAAATTCATCACCTTCCCATACATTTGTTCAATTGTCAGCTTCATTGTAACTACCCTGATCTTTCTATTAAAAGATTTAACTCCCCATCCCCTGCCTAGCAACCTTGATTTTTCTCACCCTGATCGAATTTTTCTTTTTCCCCATTGTACTCTTCCTTTTTGAATGCACTATGCCATTTTTATTAAGGTTTATAGCTTTGAATTGTCTCACCCATTAAAATAAAAGTTCTACAAAGCCAAGTATTTCATTTACCAGTGTAGTCTGAAGTAATATCTGCCATATAATAGTTCAGTAGACAACTGGTAAATTTCAAAATAAATCAATGTTGAGAGTATACTGAATTTCATAAGTCATTTCAATATTTTTTTCCAAAAAATAAACTACATAAAACATACTTTAAATTTACTTTCAAAATATTTTATAGCATATAATGGACAATATACATAAGCCTAAAGAAACAATCCTATAATTAACCATTTCATACCTACTTAAAAACTGCATAATACCACACTCTTAGATCCTCTTTGAATGCTCTAAAATAACCCTTCAAAGGAAATACATTTTTAAAACTCACAGATATTTTGGCAAATAATTTAATAAAATAAAAGTTTCATTCATCTATGTAGATCAAAATAAATATTTTTAATAAGCATGAAATTATAACTCTGAAGTGTGCTAAAATGAAGCCACCTGCAAAGGGTGAGAGAACAAAAATAAACATCCTTTTTCTAAATAAGAGGAATTTATTACCTTTGAATCAAAGCATGTGGATTTGTTTTAACTGGCAATAAAGCAATATGGAGACACAAACCATAGAAAGTCATATTTTAGATTTCTAAAAGACTTCTAAGTGAAGAGTATACATTTTTTAATTGCTACATAATGCTACATAATGACAAGATGACAGGTTGTGACAAATAGCATTTTAAAAGCTCTACTCATAATGGAACGAAAGATGTCATTTCCCTATAATTTTATATATGTCTTTAATTTACTATATCTGGATCAACATATTACCAAACAGATGTTCATCAAAGACTAAATCATTTTTAATGGAACATAATAATTTGAACCTACATCTATTAATCATTTTTTTCGATCTAACATTTATAGTCTCGCTAAACATTTTATCAGTTGTTGACAAAATTCAAAATAAATAGGATAAAAAGTCGTGTTTGGAAAAGTAGATTTTTTTTCAAATTTGCATTTAAATGAAAATATTTGCTGATATTTTTAAAACTTTAAAAGTAATTTTATATATATATCTGACCTATCAGATGATATAAAATTTTTGGAGAAAATATGACATATTTTTTGATCTTGGTTGAAGGTATTAATAAAGAGCAACTGTTTGTATTATTTGTATTGTGATATCTTAGTTAATAAACATGGATAACTGGTATAAAATATGTTTTTTTAAAAATTTTATTTATTTACTTGACAGAGATCATAGGAAGGCAGAGAGGCAGCCAGAGAGAGAGGAATGGAAGCATGCTCCCAGCTGAGAAGAGAGCCCACTGTAGGACTCAATCCCAGGAACCTGGAATCATGACCTGAGCCGAAGGAAGAGATTTTAACCCACTGAGCCACCCAGGTGCCCTAAAATATGTTTTTTTTTTAATATAGAAGTATAGTTCTTGCCAAAATATGGAACTAGCTGGAACTGAATGCCTCCTTCAAAGTCAGCTCTGGAGAAATTATGCCAGTGTAATATGGAACTATTTCAGATATTAACCAAAAAGAAAGAAATGATGATAAATTCCTTAAAAGACGCAAAGTTGCCCTTGACTGGTATGTTTCAAGCTCTATTCCTGGTTTGAAGACAGGTTTTAACAGGCCTGTCACTGTAGAAATCCACTAGATGTTTAGAGGCTATCAGAACTTTACGAAAACCTTGAAGGGGTAAAGACTTGAAAATTCTTTAGAGAGATTAGCTCCCTAAGGCATTATTCCTCCACACATTTTCCTCCAATCAATTAAGACTGATGGATGAGGGGCACCTGAGTGGCTCTCTCATCACGTGGGTGGTGGGTTAAGCCTCTGCCTTCATCTCAAGTCATGGTCTCTGGGTCCTGGGATCCAGCCCCACATCGGGCACTGCTCAAAAGGAAGCCTGCTTCCCTCCCTGCTTGCCTGCCTCTCTGCTTACTTGTGATCTCTCTCTCTCTCTCTTTCTCTCTCTCTGTGTCCAATAAATAAATAAAATCTTTAAAAAAAAGCTGATGGATGATAAATTATGAAAACTGCTCCCTCCAAATGATGCTTCTTCATAAGGATTTAAGAATTTAAAATTGTAAGAATTTAAAATTGAAACTTGATCATAGGATTTATCTTATAGAATAAAATCAAGTGAAGGCAGTTATTATTAGTTCTGAAGTATTGGTGATTCTGAATTCTTGGCCTCATTAGTAAATTTATTTTTAAATTCTCCCATGGAGTGGTGATTGGCCTTCAGTCTTTCATTGATATACATCATTGGGTCAAATGAGATGTGTGTGCCCAGAACTATATATAATCTTTTTTGTATTTCACTGGAGATGGCATTTCTGAGTTTTGTTCAATTGAATTTGGACAGATGTTTTAATAGTCACTTCTAGAGTTGGCCCTGGAGAATATCTTCCTTTTTTTCTCTTCCCGATTCTCTGAAAAACCCTGACTAATTCACATTATCACAGTAATATCACATTTCAAGTTTTTCCAAACACTAAAGCTGCAAAATAGAAGGAAGCTACTCAGAATGGAATACTATTATGAATGATTGAGAAAGAAAACATTATTATAATTAAGCTACCAGGTTTCAATGTATTTTATTGTTGCTTAGAAAATCCTAGCATACCCAGACTTTACAGAGATTTGATGATCCTAAGAAGAGCTGAACTCATGGACCAAAATAACTATGCACATAAAAAGTACAATTACTTACCTAAAAAATATGATGTGGTTAACTTTATATGCCAATCCAAGTGTTATTGGAACAGGAATTAAAAAAATAGCTTAGGGGCGCCTAGGTGGCACAGTGGATTAAGCCACTGCCTTCAGCTCAGGTCATAATCTCAGGGTCCTGGGATCAAGTCCTGCATCAGGCTCTCTGCTCAGCAGGGAGTCTGCTTCCCTCTCTCTCTCTCTGCCTGCCCTCTGTCTACTTGTGATCTCTCTCTGTCAAATAAATAAATAAATAAAATCTTAAAAAAAAAAAAAGAATGACTGTACTTTTAAAAAATAGCTTAAAAGGAGCGCCTGGGTGGCTCAGTGGGTTAAGCCGCTGCCTTCCGTTCAGGTCATGATCTCAGGGTCCTGGGATCAAGCCCCACATCGGGCTTTCTGCTCAGCAGGTAGCCTGCTTCTCTTCCTCTCTTTCTGCCCACCTTTCTGCCTACTTGTAATCTCTCACCGTCAAATAAATAAATAAAATATTTTTAAAAATAGCTTAAAAGTATATGATAAAATAATGATATACATATACAAGGAAAAGAAAGATACTATACTGTGAATATAAATTAAGTGAAAATTGTTGAAATAAAGAATACAATAAATGGAGACTAAGATGAATATAGCTGTAAAATGAATAAATGAGTTGGGAAAAACAAACAAATTAATGACTTCTGCCCAAATACAGCAGAAGAGAAAAAAAAAATAAAGAAAATATTTAAATAAGTACTGAGATAAATTTTGGAGAATTAAAGAAAGATAAAAGATACCAGACTTAAAATGATGCCAAACATGAGATATCAGAAACAAAACAAAACAAAAACTACACACACTAAAAACCACTCGTATACATTATGGTGAGTTTTAAGAATATCAAAAACAGAGAAGAGCATAAATGATGCCCAAGAGAAGAACAGATCACCTAAAATGTACAAGAATAATACTGACAGCACAATTCTCAATAGTAATAGCATATAAAGAGACAGCTGGGAGTTTTTATAGATGGAAAAGATATTTGAAACTAGGTATTATACATCAATCCAAATTATTGATTAAATTTGAGAGCACAGTAAAAATACAATGAAGCATGTTAGGTCTTAGAACATTTATCACACAGAGACACACATTTTGGAAAACTTCCTTGGAAGACAGCTCAATTGAGATCGAGAAAACAGAATTATGTACTCAAAGGCACATTTTGAAGGAAGGATTGAATATAGTCTGCACTGCAAATATTCTTTAATCGTATGTTCTGAATTTCCTAAATTTAAGAAGTATTTGTTCAAATATTTATCTTTAAATAAATCCTAGGAGACTTTTTCTTGGATTCTGGAAAATCAGTCCATTTGGATACAAATCTTTTTGTCACTGATGGAAATTTTGATAGCCCTTAACTGTGGAATGCCTAATGTATTGTTACAGCAATTGTGATTTGCCAATACATGGGTGATGTGTGTGTGTTGTGTGTGTTTATTTTTATTTTTGATGGTTTAACTCTTCTATGAGATTTTTAAGTAGACATGATTTTAATAAATTATGATTTGTTGAAATTTATCTGAGGTCATATATAATAAAATGAAATTTGTGTGAACTAAAGAAGTGCATCTCCATTTTTTTTGTTTTAAGAGTAGACTGGTCTTTAAAAATTGTCCAAAGAAGTACATTATATTCATTATTAAATTTGATAATATACAATAAAGTATTTATGGTCATACTGGACCATATCAAATTCTACTATTAATTCATATTCATAATTACCATAAGAGGAAAAAGGGATATTTTTCAAAATAATAAAAAATTAGCGTATTTTTCAGAATATGATATAGTGTTATTCACTGAACTGAGGGAACAAATGTCAAAGTCTAACACAGTTTACAGAATGTTTTAACATAAATTGAAATTTAAATCTGACCAAATTTCACAGTTTTAAGTAAAATGATAGCACTTTATATCCTTGAAAAGTGGTAAGTGACCCAAAACATGGCTTAGAAAAACAAATTTAACACTACACTAGCCTGAGATGGTTAAGTTATGGTACAACTTGCCATTGTGTATCATCAAATGGTATATTTTTTTCTTTTGGGCTTGTCATTATATTTTATTTTAGCCATTCTGGTAAGTGTGTAGTGATATCTCAGTGTCATTTTAATTGCATTTCCTTGATGTCTAATTATGTCAAAATATATTACTTTGATGTTTAATGCTCTGAACTTTCTCAGTTCAAGACCATGAAGCCACTTAGGAAAAATACAGTTGCAGAGGCACTCATAGACCAACTCTTATTTCGAAATAAGAAGAAACATTACTACCCATTCCAACAAAAAATAGATTTGTTATGCAGCAGGGATTTTATAAATTACCTGACACAACTTATATAGTAAGATGAAATGGGACAGGCGGCTTCTTGCAGCTATATACAACATCATTTTAATTTCAATTTTCAGTATAATTTTTCCAAGGTATACACAGAATATATATTTAATGTAAATTGTGAACATTTTAAACTCTGTATATGGAAATTAGTCAATTTTAAGTTTATAACAATCAAAATTAACGGAAGTTTATTTTAAATTAGTTAGCTTTCTCTGCATTGCAAGACAGAATAATCAAGAATTGGTAAGAAAAAAGTAATCTCTGTAAAATTACCGGGGGTGCATTATAAAGTGTTCGGTAACCGATCAAACTCACAATTTGGATTGAATGGCAAGTGATTTTTAAAATCTGGAACTCATTGTCAATTTTTTTTTCTTCATTGTGTCTTAATAAATTACTGTGTTCATTTGCATGGAAGTGAAGAAAAATGCATGACATTTCATCTCAACACTAACACCTTTAACTGGCAACTCTGAATGTACTTTACAGCAGTGTAACAAAGTAAAGATCAATGATGTTTCATGAAATATCTGTTATAATTCTCAAGGAGATAGGGAGTTTGTGCAAAAATGCAAATCACTTTGCGACTAAACACATTGTTTATTTCAGCTAATTTTAAGAAAATATGCTGAGAATCTCTCAAAAAAGGAAGCAATGATTTAGGTTTGCCTTCAAAATCCTTATCTAATCCTGAACCAACAGCACATAGTTCAAAGAGCAACTAATTTGAGTAGCTCCAATTTACACATTTCCTAACAATGCTTAATTTAGTGGAATTTCTGTCCAATTATGGTAATTTGATGTAATGAAAGACAAAAGTTCAAAAAGATCATCCTTAATTTATATAGATGCCAAACTCTGCATTTTCTGAATGACGCCCAGGAACGTATTTTCAAAAACAAACAAACAATGCCAGAACCACTATTAGGTCATCTCTGGGCAGAAAGTGACTCAGAGCTTACATTACTCTCTCCCTGAAAGTATACTGTAGGCACTGAAACTACTACCCTGAGTCTGTGCTATCAAATTCCTTGAGTTAGAAAGTTTTAAAACCCGTCTGTGTGGGAGTATTTCATTTACAGATAGAGATTTGGTTGTTTATACATTTTCATACTTGATTTTTAGGGTGTAATAACTATGTTTTAAAATTCATGGTGGTTTTGAATACTGTTGGATAATTGAGCTAAAATGGTATATCCATTCCTCCTAGGAAACAGAAATTATAGAAAGGTAGTGCTTTTCAAATCTGACATCTTTGAGTCATTGCAGTTTCATATAAATGCAATAGGAAAAGTGTCATTCATGTTTATGATATTTTCTATAAATAAATTAGAATGTACTGGAGGCCTGATATAAAGTGGGATGCCTAAACTTCAGTAAGATCTTGTTTTCAATTCAAAATAAATTTTATTTTTTATTTTTTTATAATGTCCCTCAATTTCAGATAAGCACCCCCATAAGGTCCACTCCGGTTTTTTTAAGATTTTATTTATTTTATTTGACAGATAGAGATCACAAGTAGGCAGAGAGGCAGGCAGAGAGAGAGGGAAGAGGAAGCAGGCTCCCTGCTAGGCAGAGAGCCCGATGCGGGGCTCGATCCCAGGACCCTGGGATCATGACCTGAGCCAAAGGCAGAGGCTTTAACCCACTGAGCCACCCAGGCGCCCCCAAAATAAATTTTAAATTGAATTATGCACCTCTAAGTTCAGAGACAATAAACATCAACCAACACAATTAATAAGTTCTATTTCTTGAAATTTCGGGAACATTGATAGTCTCATCTCCTGGAAGAACAACAGCTAAAATTTTTGGTCATGGATTCTTGCTAAAATATCACTTTCCCAAAGAAAATTAATGTTATGAATTTTTATTGATTGTTATTGATCATGAAGAATATAACAACCACGATAAAAAGAGTAGGAAAAACATGATATCTCATCTGTAAGGGCATGTGGAAAGTAGGAAATGCTAATAAAAATAACTACCATTATTTCCTAAGTTAACATAATATAACAGAACAAAAATATTTCAAAACAATGTTTTCTTTTTTTTTAAGATTTTATTTATTTATTTGACAGAGAGAGATCACAAGTAGGCAGAGAGGCAGGCAGAAAGAGAGGAGGAAGCAGGCACCCTGCTGAGCAGAGAGCCCAATGTGGGACTCGATCCCAGGACTCTGAGATTATGACCTGAGCCAAAGGCAGCGGCTTAACCCACTGAGCCACCCAGGCGCCCCCATAACAATATTTTCTAGGCTCATTCTGATAACTCTTTTCTACATTCAAATTTAAAGGTTGAGGCATGTGATATATATTACACAAAAAACATCCCAAGGAATTCGTTAAAAAAAAACTTTAATAAAGAACAAATCCAAAGGAATTTCTTTTCTAATTTAATTAACAAATTATGAATTGACTTACCTATTTCATCACAGTGTATCAGGCACCAATAATATTTTTTAATCGTCACACCTGATGCAATAGTTATCATCTTTCAGACATACTGATCACGAACAAGCAAATAAACAAGAGCACCGTAGCTTAAGATCTACCTGCATAAATATAGGCTACTTCAGACAATCTCTTCACCACAACATAGAAATGAATAGAAATCATACATGCTCTGTATGGACATACAGATGAGATAGAAGGGGATGGATGTTAATATATGCAGAATCTTTATTAATTACATTGTAAACCATAATATGGAAAAACAGAATACAATTTTAGAAATACCCAGGTCACCATCATTGTTTTATTTTTATAGGTGTAGATAAGGAGTTTAATAAACAATCCATGACTATTCAACTCTTTATATTTTGAAAATTTTAGTAAAAGTAACAAACCTACCACCTAGAAAATTATACTTATCTGCAACATACAGCTTTGCCAGCATGGTAGAGGAAAAGCAAAACAAAATAAGTAAGAAAAGTTTAACATTTCACAAGAGATTTGCTTTTATTTTTTATTTATTATTTTTTATTTTTCATTAATTATTTACTTCTATTTTCTACTTTATTTTAATGAAAATGTCATGACCATAACATAAGAGCAGAATTAAACCAACATGAGAAATTATTTTTTCATAAGTTAAAATAAACTAGCTTGGTGATTAATTCAAAATTATATTACAAATTTCAGTGTTCTTGAAGTAAGTATCACTGCATAAACAAATGAGTCAGGAGTCATAAACTAATGATGATTCTAAATGTTATTTAGAGAGACATTCTGTACTTAATATATTTCAAATATTCTACACAAGGCAAAGTGGATCCAAGTAATCTGTAGGCAAAATAAGATTTTAGAGAAGTATATATTTCCAACAGTATTTATAAAATATTACCTTTATGTAAGGCATCATCCTGGACTTTGTGGAAAACACACAAAGGAGTAAGAAGTGGCCCTTCAAGAAACATATACAATATCAAGGTTTAACATGAAGCAGCATGTCTTCTCTAAGTAAAAAAAAAAAAACATTGTACCAACTGACTTTACTGAAACTTTATATTTATTGCTCTCATTTTAGGTCATAGTGTCCTTCTGCATGCAGGCTGCTATAACGGACATGATATAGACTTAATAGCTTATAAAGAACAGGAATTTATTTCTCACAGTTCTAGAACGGAGAAGTTCAAGATTAAGGAATGGGCAGATCCAGGGAGAGCCCACTTCCTCATAGATGGCTATCTTCTCACTGTAAACGTACATGATGAATGAATCAAGAGAACTCTCTGGGGTCTCCTTTAAAAGGACTGTAATCCCACTTATGACCTAATCACCTCCCAAAGGCCCCTAAGTTTTAATACTATCACTTCCAGAGTTAGATTCCATAATATGATTTTGGGAGACATAAACATTCACACCATAGTATATATAAACAAAAAAAGACACAAAAACAACAAACAAAAAAATTATTTTAACTACCTATTATTTTCAACTACATAAACTTTTAATTTGTTTCTATATAATATTAAATAACTCATTTGAGTGATTCACTTATATCCAATGCATCTGAGTGCAATTAAATTTGCTTACCCAGCATATCCAGAAGCATATTTCTTCAGACTATCCCATTCCCCACCTTACAGGATTTACCACAATTAGAAGACATGGGATAGAGGATAGATAGATAGATGTATACATAAACACACTTGTACATACACATATGCATATTTTTTCCTGTTAATGATACTCATGCAAATAAAATTTAAGCTCAAGAAACCTGTCTTGTGTGTTACTTAATATCCAGTTTTTAGTCAACATCCAAAAACAAATAATCCAATAAAACCATGGATAGAAGACATGAACAAGTGTTTCCCCAAAGCACACATTCAAATGTTCAGTAGATACATGAAAAGATGTCCATCATCATGTATCATCAGGAAATTGCAAAGCAAAACTAGAAAGAGATACCACCTCACACCTGTCAGAATGGCTAAAATCAACACTACAAGAAACAAAAGGTGTTGGAGAGGATGTGAAAAAGTAACACTTGTGGGGGCTGCCTGGGTGGCTCAGTGGGTTAAGCCTCTGCCTTCAGCTCAGGCCATGATCTCAGGGTCCTGGGATCAAGTCCCACATCGGGCTCTCTGCCAGGCATGGAGCCTGCTCCCTCCTCTCTCTCTCTCTACTTGTGATCTCTCTCTGTCAAATGAATAAAATCTTAAAAAAAAAGTAACAATTGTGAACTGTTGGTGGTGATGCAAACTGATACAGCCATATTTGAAAACAGTATGGAATTTCCATAAAATTTAAAAATAGAAGTCCTTTGTGATCCAACAATCCTGTTGGTGTGTATTTACCCAATGAATATAAGAAAACTTATTCAAAGGGATTCTAGCACCCCTATGTTTATAGCAGCATTATTTATAAAGCTAAGATATGGAAAGCGCCCAAGTATCCATCAATTGATGAATAAATAAAGAATAAGTGGTATGTATATACAATGGAATATTATTCTGCCATAAAAAAGACTGAAATCTTGCCATTTGCAATAACATGGTTGGAACTAGACAGTATAATGCTAAAAGTGAAATAAGTCAGTCAGAGAAAGACAAATACCTTTACTCATATATGGAATAAAAGAAACAAAACAAACAAGCAAAGGGGAAATAATAAGACATAGAAAGAGAAACAAAGCAAGAAACAGACATTTCATTACAGAGAACAAACTGATGGTTACTTGACGGGATCTGAAAGGAGTGATGGATTAAATAAGTGATGGGGGTTAATTAGAGCACTTGTCATGATGAGCACTGAGTGCTATATGTTATATTGTACACATGAAACTAATACAACCATATATGTTAACTAACTGGATTTCAAATGAAAATTTTTTAAAATCCCAGTTTTTAGCTCACATTCTGGCTTACAAAAGGGATTTAGTCAGGAATTTGGAGATTAGTTAATGAACAAAAAAGGGGTGAACAGGCAGTTGTTAGATAAAATTACTATCCTTACTGGCATTATCTTATACCTTTTATCTAGAAGTATTTTTAGCACTTTAGACTCTTCCTATTTTATTATGAGTCATTAAACAAAAATTTCCTCAAAGGACCTTAGACTCCATCCAATTTGAGCAACAGTGTGAGAGAGGAAATGGTGTCAGGAGGAAAAAAAAAAAAAGATGAATCTACTTTTGTTTACTAGTGAATGCATAGTTCTTCCACAGAAGAAGCTCTAAATGGAAAGGGCTCCAGCTTTATATGTGTTCAGTCATATGTTCAGAAGTAGGTAACACTATCAAAAAATATAAAGCATCTGAGATTATTTTCCCTTATTTGAAAGCTGGTGTATGAGTCTGCCGTAGTTTCTTGGGTGTTGATAGAAGACGCAGACTCATGGTTCAGAAATAATATAGTTTATTATTCACAGCAATAGAGGTAGCCAGAATATTAACAGTATTTGTGTGTGTGTGTGTATTGTGTGTGTGTGTGTGTGTGTGTGTGTGTAGGGGTGGGAGTTATATATCAGTTCTGAGCCTCAGTTCCCACAAGAAGAATCAAAACAGAGGCAGATAATATTTGCAAACACAACAGGTTAAGTTAAAAAAAAAGATACTATTTCTGTCTTCCAAGTCTATTCAATACAACCATCTTCAAAGGATGGCCTAGAACAAATAATAAATGCAGAAATGTAAGCAACCAATTGAAAAGTGTCTCCCAAGAAACACACTTTGAGAGTCTTCATTTGACAAAAATACTATAGGATATTACATGGATCAGGTGCATTGAATACTGGAAGGTTAAAATTACAAGGGACCAAATATTTTTAAGCAGTTCTGGCATCCAGTAGAGTTCAAATAGGTTTTATAAGATTGAGGAAAGAAGCCATCAAAACCTGGGCCCAGGGGCCCCTGGGTAGCTCAGTGGGTTAAGCCTCTGCTTCGGCTCAGGCCATGATCTCAGGATCCTGGGATCAAGCTCTGCATCAGGCTCTCTGTTCAGCAGGGAGCCTGCTTCGCCCCCCCCCCCCCCCTGCCTCTTTGCCTACTTGTGGTCTCTGCCTGTCAAATAAATAAATAAAATCTTAAAACAAAACAAAACAAAAATCCTGGGCCCAATTTTCCCAAAAGTATGATTCTGATTCTAGTCTCTATGATGTTATCCCTTGAAGACAATGCCTCTAATTGAGTTGAATTAGTTTACTAAAGAGCATACCCCCATTTGTTGTAGGAGATGAACAATATGCAAGAGGCAAAATGCCACATGGAAGCCACCTGGTCTTCAGTGGAATATAGAATCAGTTCCTTTGGGATGAATTTGTTCCACATTTGACTTCCCACTTAAGGGAAAATAAGAGTGCCTTCTAATAGATTTTAAATAGGAAATGACAACGGAAGCTTATACAAGATTATAAAATGGGAAATTTCATTTAGATAAGCAATCATTTCAAAGTCATCTTCTTAATATTACAGACTCTTCACATAATCATAATTTTATTTTGGTATTATATGGTAATTTCAAATATAGTAAATATAAAGAATTTACCTCTGTAATTATAGCGAGTCTGGTCATAGTTTAATGGCAACAAATCTTCAATTTAGAAGTATGGTCTACCAATTATTAATACATTTGGAAATGGTGTGTCATCTTCACTCCACTTGTCTCACTAAAACAGTGAGCCAAAAAAAGTAGGTCCAAGCTGTTTACTATGGTCAAAATGGGTTGCTTTTGCACTTGGTAAAGAAGCAGTCATATTTTGGAAGAAGAAACTGAGGCTATTAATATTTTCAACTTATTTTCAGAAAAGGAAAGAAAGGATAATCTAAGCTAAAGCCAAAATCTTACACAAGGTGGCAGGAGAATGATCTTTTCCCAGATAAAGGGTTTTTCATCTTAGCCATGTTAGGAGGAAGAAGAGATGAGACATTGTGGACTTGACTAACGTTTGTACACTGTTCAAAAAGTTTTCAAAATAATGTGTATTATTTTTCTTCTTTTAGTTGAGACAAAAACAAACAAACAAACAAAAAACACTAATGAGCTTACTCTTAAAAGGAGGTAAACAAGAAACTAGCAAAGATTGAGTGTTAGGTATTGTCCCCCTCCTTTTCTTTTTAATTATGTTATGTTAGTTACCATACAATACATCATTAGTTTTTGAAGTAGTGTTCCATGATTCATTGTTTGTGTAAAACACCCAGTGCCCCATGCAATATGTGCACTCCTTAATACCCATCACCAGGCTCACCCATCCCCACATCCTTCTCATCTTTAAAACCCTCAGTTTGTTTCTTGGAGTCCATAGTTTTTCATGTTTCATTTCCCCTTCCAATCCCCCCACTTCATTTTTCCTTTCCTTCTCCTAATGTCCTCCATGCTATTCCTTAGGTTCCACAAATAAGTGAAACCATATGATGATTGACTTTCACTGCTTGACTTATTTCACTTAACATAATCTCCTACATTCCCATCCATGTTGATGCAAAAGTTGGGTATTCATCCTTTCTGATGGCTGAGTGATATTCCATTGTATCCATAGATCACATCTTCTTTATCCGTTTGTCTGTTGAAGGGGATCTTGGCTCTTTCAACAGAATGGCTATAGTGGACATTGCTGCTATGAACACTGGGGTGCATATGGCCCTTCTTTCCAGTAAAATAGAGCTAGCCTATGACCCAGCGATTGCACTACTGAGTATTGACCTCAAAGATACAGATGCAGTGAAAAGAATTAGGTATTGTTAAAGCACAAATGCAGGGGATAGAAGTTATGGTACAGAAGAGGGAAGGGCAACCATATGGCAGAGTAGAATAAAGTAGCTCAGGAAGAAATTAGTCATATCCAGATATTGTAAGGCATGTGGGGTTGGCAGGGAGAGCATGAGAAATCATGAGAGAAGAGAGAGAAAATGGACCAGGCAGGAGAGGTTTATAACATTTTAACATCTAAGGTAAGCATATGCAAAGCAGAATAGGGAAAGAAATAAAAGTTCTTATAAGAATCAATACATAAGGAATAACGTGGAGGACACTGGGAGATGGAGAGAAGTGTGCTGGGGGAAATCGGAGGGAGAGACAAACCATGAGAGACTGTGGACTCTGAGAAACAAACTGAGGGTTTTGAAGAGGAGGGTGGCAGGTGGTTGGGTGAGCCCAGTGGTGGGTATTAAGGAGGGAATTTATTACATGAAGCACTGGGTGTGGTGCATAAACAATGAATTTTGGATCCCTGAAAATAAACTAAAAGAAAAAAAAGACTGACTACAGACATGGAACTCAGTGTAACACAGATATGGAACTCACTGTAATACCAGCCACTTCCCACCGACACACACAGACTATGATAATAATAAATAATAATGCAATTAAGAAAATTGCCTGCCAAATAATTTTTCCTCTTTTTTATTTTTATGATTATTATTTTTATTTTATTTTTAAAGTTTTTATTTAAATTCCAGTTAGTTAAAATAAGGTTAATATTAGTTTCAGGTGTACAATATAGTGATCAACACTGCCATACAAGGGCTTAAATAAAAAAATGAAAAAATTTTTTTTAAAGATTTTATTTTTAAATAAAACCTCTACACCCAAGGTGGATTTCAAACGTACAACCCCACGATCAAGATTTATATATTTTACTGACTGTTCCAGCCAGGCACCCCAACAAATAAAAATTTTATAAAATTGTTGAGTTTGTGGGAGTCTCATTTGCTTAGTCAGTTAAGTGTCTGCCTTTGGTTCAGATCAGGATCTCAAGAGTCCTGGGATCGAGCCCCATATTGCTCATGCTCTCTCTCTCTCTCTCTCTGGCTTTTGCTCTTAAATAAATAAATGAAATATTTTTTAAAAAATTGTTGAATTTGTTTAACTAGTTTTAAACTAGTAGACAGAGATGAAGATAAAGTATGATGTCATGGCACGGAATAATACAACTTACACTTTTTAAAAAAAAATGTGCAATGCAAGTTACCTCACTTCTTTTATCACCACACTGGGACTTTCCCTACTGAGTTGTTGTAATGTAAGGACCTATTTTATATTTTTATATTTTAGCAAGAGGCTTTCATTGAGGTTAACCCTTAAACTGTCCTTGCTCCCCTTCCCCCAGGGGATTCACTTAAAAACAAGTCCTGGAAATCAGCTCCAGGTAACAAAGCCCATATACAAGGGTGGGTCAGGCCAGGTGGAGACATCAATGAGCAGAAGGGGTGGGGCGGTGTTTGCATATTGTCTCCCTAGATACTAATGAGTATGCCCCACTCCTCTGCTCTTTGGGAACCTTTTTGGCACTAATCCTAATCAAGGTGTAATAGGCTGGGTCAAATGTCTATACTAGGGTAAATTGAACCTCAATTGGTCACCTAGCCTCACTGTGGAGTTTCCTGTGTGTGTTAAAATCTCATTGGTCACCTGTGCGTGGCCAGGCCTGACTGCATGGCCTTTGCCCTTAAAAGCTAGACTGTGAAACAGCAAAGGGTTGCCTTCTCTCATAAGAGGTGTGGCCCCAAACGTTCGGTTAGATTCTTGATGCTTGGCATGAAATAAAGCTTTGCTTGACCTTTGCTTTACATCAGTCTCGCTCCTTTAATCATAGACCCATTATTGGGGCATAACAGTATTAATCTTAAAGTTATAAGTCCACAATGCATCCATCATCCATTCTACCCCTTAACATTCCCCTTTGGACAGACCCATGATCTAGAACAAGCCTTATTTTATAGTGCCTTGTAGGAGATTTTTGCTGCTGCCTAAATTGCCTACTTTCCTCTCACCATTACCACGGAAATTGGGTCCACTGAAACAAAGGGGTAGTGTAAGAAATTAAGACTTCCATAAATCTCTTTAAATAATAAAGTATAAGATAGTGATACCTTTTTTTCTGCCACATAACCAATTCTTGCAAGAATAAGGTCATATAAAAGAATTTACAACACATGCTAGCATTATCCTACTGGACCCAGATCATTTGTATGTTTCTCTGTCTCTGAGAAATGTAGTTATTTACATGACTGAAACCTGAAAATTGTTTGATATGACCACTAATATCACCTTCTTTTTTTAAAGCCTGTTTAAGGCTTCTGTAATACATAGGTTTTTTAAAAACTTATTAAGCATCTTGTATATATCAAACACTTTAAAAATCTCTGCTTTAAAAAAAAAAAACTCTACCTCAATGGAACTTTGAGTCTGAAAAAGATACAGGCAATATACAAGGCAACAGATAGAATAATTACATATTTGATTATATACTCTGAGGATGTCACATTAAATTGATATGAAAACGATCAGAAGGATCTGGATTTCTTGTCAAAATTTTTTGCCTTACAAAGAAATTGATATTTAGGGAAAGTTGTTACTGAAAGAGGTCCTGTGTCAACCAAAAATGTTAAATCATGATCTCGCTAAATTTTCCAGTTGTGATCATTGCTTTGTTTAGCTGTCTTCTATTAAGACTGAATTTAGTAATTCAGTCTCAGATTTCAGTAAGTCTTTTTTTTAAAGATTTTATTTATTTATTAGAGAGAGAGAGGGAGGGGCAGAGGGAGAGGAAGAACCAGACTCCTTGCTGAGCAGGCAGCTGATGCAGGACTGGATCCTAGTACCCTGGCATCATGACCTAAGCTGAAGGAAGACACTTAACCAACTGAGCCACCCAGGCACTCTAGACTGTAAACTTCTTAAAGGTAAAAAAGTTTATTCTTCTAGTAGTTCCACAGACATTTCTAACATCCATAAGAAAGCATGTACTGATGTAAAATGCCAGCAAATCAAATTATTTAAAAAAGAAAAAAAGAAAGAAAAGATATATCTGGATAAAGAGAAAAACAGAAAATCTAATAATACATTGAATTATTAGAGCAAAGAGTGGAGGAAGAGAAAATAAATATGAAATAGAGATTTCCACTAAAAGAAAAAAATTGAATAAGGCAGGAGATTTAGAAAATTATTATGACAGACTTGAGAAAAAAATAAAATAGGAATTTTTAGAAAATAGCAATGAATGAAAAGGTAAATTGTTCCTACCTCTATAATATTAGCTGTTTGTTGTTGTTGTTGTTGCTAATTTACCTATTTAAGCTAATAAACAAAGAAAGGTTTCATTTAGGAATAAGGTTTCTATGTATATATATATATATATATTTTTTTTTTTCCATTTAGGGATAAGGTATATATATATATATATATTAATTTTAATTGTTAGAAAATGTGTCACAGAAAGTGTTTAAACTTTAAGATACAGATGCAACATGTAATGAACTGCATTGTTTGAACGTCTAATTTGTAAATGCTGTTAGAGGAAACTTGGTGGAAATGTTCCTATGTGCTTGTGTTTCTGGAACTAAGTATATTTATTAATAAGGAATAGTTTAAAATTATGAAATGACCAGGAGTGGACAATTTTCCTAATCCTATCAGCTCTTTGCAGCTCTTTTATTAGCCCCCTTCAGGAATATCAGCTTTTTTATCTAATTAAATTTTATATTAATGTGCTTTTGACTTTTGGCCTTTCTCTTCCTTCTGTTCTTTTTTTCCCCCTAAATTACATGTTTCTGTTTAACAGCTACTATCAATTCTTTGATATGAATTCTCAACATCAATTTACTAACTCCAGAGATGAAGGAGCATCAATATTTAGAAGCGAAGAATACAAAGCCTTGGGCATCTGGATGGCTCAGTCACTTAAGCATCTGCCTTCGACTCAGGTGGTGATCCCAGGGTCGTGGGATGGAACCCCAGGTTGAACTTTCTGCTCAGCTGGGAGCCTACTTCTCCCTCTCCTTTTGCCTGCAGCTCCCTTTGTTTGCGTTCTCCCTCTCTTTGTCAACTAAATAAAATATAATAAAATAATGTAAATAATACATTTATTTATTTATTAAAATGCAATTATTACACAATACATAATGTATTGCATAATTATAATAATGATTAAATAATTTATTAAATATTTATATTAAATATATCAATTTAATTAAATAAATATTTTTAGAATTTAAAATATTTCAAATTTAGATTATTAAATATTAAATCATTAATTTAATAAATAAATATCTAAACATAATTAAATAAAATAATTTATTTATTAAAATGAATAAAATAATGTTGTCATTATCTCAGCATGTATTTTTAAATAGTCTAAAAAAAAAATCTAATAAAGTCTAAATACATTGAGTTCAGATATTTATACAAGTTAACCCAGACACTCAACCCACAGTTTCAAAACTTTTGTTTTTATCTACTACTCAAAATACGATTTTAATGTATTTATTTGTAACTTTGACATAGCAAGGAAACTTGGAGGAAAAGGAGACATTTGCTTTTAATATTTGAAAATTATTTTGTTGATTTAAAAAAATAAAAACCTTAACACGTGAGCATTTCTTCTTAAATAACACTGTGAAGTTTCTGAGTCGCATTCTATTAAAAGTGCTGATAAAATGGCCTCAGTTACTCATTTAAATTATCAGCTGAATGGGTAACAAATGAAGTAGAGAGCTTTTTAATTATTTATGAATGTATTGCTTGTGGATGGAGTGCCACATAGAGTTACCTCTCTTTTTGGCTTTGTTTTGTGAGCAGCAGTGGAATCTATGAATGAGATTAAACATAAGGACATTCACAGAAATTCTTAATGAACTTCTGGGGAAGGGCAATAAGTGCAAGGAAAAACTGCAGCAAGACTAATTACAAATTTCAAGTGGTCATCGCTTAATTATAGAAGCTTTTAAGTTCAAGTAATATATCATTTTTATGAGCCTATCATATTGTATTAATTACCACAAACTGCACTCTTGAACACTTATCTTTTCACATATTTCTTATTCTTAGTACTTAAAATTACCCTTATGATTGATAAGTAAATGGATTTTACTGACAATGCATTTATTTACATAAATAAATAATGCTGTTTATATATATAAAAACAATTGAATGTGTTCAATGAATTTTTTTTCAAATTAACATCTTAATTCTACCACATTAGTTACAAATAGATATAGACTTTATAGATTCATCAAATATTTTATTCTCAAATTTATATGTCCTTTGTGAAGTAAATGAAACTGTATATATTAAATATAATCCTATCACATGTAACAGTTACTAGTGCATCCCAGGACATACATAGGTCAGGTCCTCCTCAAGGCATCACGGATAACTGGATTTCACTTTCTATCCTAGGAGTCTTCTGTATATTTCTGTGGCTTTTATACTACAATCAGGAGGAAGCTTCCTCCTTTTAGCTTTGCTAAAAGCTTCCAAATGACTATGCGAGTAGATTATTTGTAGACTAGTGATATAATATTATTGTTTAATATGTGAAGCATGATAAAATAAAATGCCATTGCCATATTTAATTTGTTCAGTAAAGCATTCATTTAGTTATCAAGCATTCATTTTCTTTTTTTAAAGATTTTATTTATTTATTTGACAGACAGAGATCACAAGTAGACAGAGAGGCAGGCAGAGAGAAAGGAAGGGAAGCAGGGTCCCTGCTGAGCAGAGAGCCTGATGTGGGGCTCTATCCCAGGACTCTGGGATCATGACCTGAGCAGAAGGCAGAGGCTTTAACACACTGAGCCACCCAAGAGCCCCAAGCATTCATTTTCTTTATACAGAAGAGATAGAACAATATTATATAGTAGAAAAGACAGTAAATAATCTAGAAACCTTGATCATTTTGTTTTGGCAATTTTAGAACATAAAATTAGCTAAAGCTCAAGTGCAAGTTATATTTGTATCATAGGAGGAAAAGTTAATTAAAAGTTTGTTTATTACCATAGTTTAACACTTCAACGAAATGATAACGAGTCCAAAATCAATGAATATATGAAGTATACAATAAAAACAATAATCTTGAGTGTATGTGACTCACTGTAGGTATTGATAGGCTAGAAATCAAAGGGAAAGTATCTATAGGGTTTGTTCAGTTCCATGCTCATCAGATTAATAGGCTTTCTCATATTGCTTCCTTCACCACATTAATTTGTCTAATGAAGTTTTCAAGAGTTAAAGACAGTGATAGGTTCATGGCTGGAGAGAAGGTACAGAATCTAAGATAGTTCAGCAGTGCTTATTATTTAAGAGAAAGACAGCATGGGAGGTGAGGGGTATATCATGCATCCTGTTTTCACTCCCTTTGTGGAGCACCTACCCTGGAGGTCATGTAATAATAACCAATGACCAAAAAACAATAAAAAAACCCAAACATCCATGTGGAAGTGCCATCCCTGCCTGGAGATGAGTAGACTGCTCAAACAGATCCTGGGCAGGCATCTCAGCCCAGGCCTGTGCTGGGGAAGCTGGTTCATGGCTTTGGGCGCAATCAGGAAGCCAGCAAACTGACGGGAGAGTGCAGCCAGGGTTAACAGGACTGATGATCTTTTTGCAGCCAGGCCGCGGGTGGACACCCGCTCAAGGAGCCAGGCTAGGAGGCTGCCCAGCGCCAGCGCTGGTCAAGCTTGCAGCCCCCGGGCTTCCCCCGCGCCCCAGCCAGGGCGGGGCCTCAGGAGGGAGGGGGCGGGGGCGGGGCAGAGAAGGGGCTTTGCTAATTGCCAAAGCGAAAAGGGAGCTCGCGGAGGACTCAGGAGGGAGGGGGGCGGGGGCGGGTGGAGGGCGGCGGGGAGAAGGCGCTTTGCTAATTGCCGAAGCTGGAAGTGAGCTCACAGAGGATGTGGCTGAGAGTCTGGGAGGAGGTGGAGGGGCTGGCGGAGGAGGGGCGGGCAGCGCCGCGGTGCTGTGCTGCGGCCCAGTCGGGACTGCAGGACCCACCGGACTCGCCGCCCGTACGCTCCCAGGTGAGGCTCCGCTGTCCCGCTCCTGCTGCCTGCTGCCCCTCCCTGCCCCAAGGCTTCTCCGGACCACCCTCTGCACAGGGGTAAAGTGACACCGCGCCGCGCCCTCACCTGGAGCAGAAAGCGCGGACCCGACCTGGGGGCGGAGAGGGAGGTTGTGGAGGCCCAGCCTCCCGGAACCCCAGGGCACCGGGACCACCCCGGACCCTGCGCCAAACCCGGGTCCTCATGGGGTCGGGCTGGGGACAGCGCCTTGCGCGGTGCCCCCCGCCAGCAGGCACGCTAGCCCCCATCTTTCCGCAGCCCCATGCGCCCGTGCTGAGGACCCCCTTCCCTCCCCCCGCCGTGGCCCCGCTGCTTTTGTTCTGGACTTGGGATCCCAGGTGGAAACTAGTCCCTCAGACCTCCCTGGCAGCAAGGAGGGCAGGGAGGGATTCTTGGTTTTCTGCCCTGGCTCCTCCTCTCTCCCCATTCACAAGCCTTTTGGCTTCCCTTTCCTCTCCTCATTGTCAGTTTTCTGAAATGGTTTTCTTCTGCATGTTGACCCAAAGAGCTATTTCATGAATGAATATACACGAAACTGAGTTGGGGCCCACCTGTGAGAGCCCACCTGTAGAGGCCTTTCATTAGAATGGTCTCTGGTTCTAGCCTCAGTTCAGAATACTGCATGTACCTGAGGACCAAGTCCAGATGTTTCTTTCATCTCTGACTTGAATTTGAAATCCTCCTCAGACTTCAGCTTCCAGGATTTCTCCAGTCCTTGCTCTCCCACTGTCTTGGTGGGGATCCGCCATGAGTGTTGAACACAGGAATGAATGAATGATATATACCCCAGACTGCTGGGGCTTTGTCTTCTTTTGCTGAGGTTGGAAAGGCTTGGGAGAGACCCCCTGTATGCAGATAGAGAGCTGCATGCAATTGCTTAGATAAACGTGTTCCCCACTTAATTGCTTGGGCATTGAACATTTCGCCCTTAACCTGTGGCTTGAGCAGTTAGGAGGAGACAATCTGGAGGTGAATCAGAAGATGGCTGAATCCACATGGTGGTGGTCTGGGTTTGGGAGATTTTCCTGTAGATTCAAAGGAAAGATATAAATTCTTCCAGTGGGGAGTGGTAAACTTTTTATCGATGGGAGATGGAAAATAAATGGTCTGGTTAAACTTTCCCGCCCCCTCAAAACCCATTATTTGAAAACACAAAAAGCAAAGTGAAGGGAGAAATCCTCCCACTCCCATTCCCACTCACCTCCATAGCCATCTCCTCTTCCAAGAACCTAACAGACA
This sequence comes from Mustela nivalis, assembly GCF_964662115.1. NCBI lineage: Eukaryota > Metazoa > Chordata > Mammalia > Carnivora > Mustelidae > Mustela > Mustela nivalis. Next base: position 228,645 of record NW_028135703.1, read on the forward strand.
AGGTGCCAAGAAGTGTTAGGTACCAGCAGTGGTCTCAGATCTCATTCAAGAATCATGGTGAAAGGCTTTCAAATAGATTGTGGGGGAACAGGGGTCCAATTAGGGGGGACAAGTTTAAGGTTTGCCTGGTCCCCTAAAAATTAATGGCACTAGAGAAGATGACCTTTGGGAACTATAGCTTAATGGATACAATGTGTTAAAAGCTTCAGTGAGTCATGGTGGGAAGAGGCTATGAGGGCAGCAAACACAGTCCTAGATGATGTTATTAATAGCATTATAGGCTCTAGATTTCCTGTGGTGGTGTTCTTGGCAAGACCAGCCTGGCCAAAGTGGATACTCTCAACCTGGAACAGAGGGTCTTGGAGATGCCAGCACGTGAGGTATGATGAGAGGGTAAAATGATAGGAGGTGTCCTTTGGAAGGACTGACTCCTTGACTTTAAAATGGAGAACTCAAATCTGTACGTGAAATCTTTCTGGCTACAAAGAGGGCCAAGGCCTCCTAAGGCCAAGGTCTCCTCGTCACTTTCAAAGATGTCGAAGAATATATTCAGACATTTCAAAGATGTCCTCATATCATTGGTTCCCACTCTGGAATTCTATCAATAAGGTGAGAGTTCCTCTAGTTGAAAAAGAGATCTAAAAAGACTTCCCTTTCTCATGTAATTTCTGTAACCTCCAGGACACACCCCTTCCAGCTCTGTAATGAAGCCACAGCTGGTGCCAATTTGTGGAACTCCTTAAAGGCTATTCTCCCTTATATACCCCGGGACCAAGTTCCCATGCTCCCTCACCTGATTTCCTGCACTCACCTCCCACCTGGTGTGTTCACACCTGCAAGTGCCTTTTACCAACCCCTTTGCCAAAAGGCAGCCAGAGTGACCTTTCAAAGACCTATCAGTTCCTGGCATTTGTCTCCATAGAAATCTGCACTGATCTTCTAACAAATTCTCAGTCCTCCAAAGGCACCCATAATCCTCCCATCAGTCTATTCATACCCCTCCAACTGACTGATGCCTGTTCTGCCCCATCTCTCTGCCCTTCAACCACACTGCCTCCTTCTTCCTGTGGAGACCTCTCATGGCACCTGCCTCCAAGCACAGGTGATTCCCATTGATGGGAAGACCCTCTTCTCTCCCCCATCTCCCCACTCCAGTTACTCCCACTTATTCGTGAGCTCACAAGCCCCATGGTACACACTCTCCATGCAGCCTGCTCTCTCTTTTCTAGCACTGGCCTCCGTTTCTAACTGTGGTTGTGTCATGGATGTCCTTCCCCAGCCAGCCTCCAAGCTCTCCTTCCCTTTAGCTCCAACACCTGACACAGTGCCTGGCACGTAGTAAGCCCTGGCTAGCTTCTAAGAGCCTCACTGAGGGACTGAAAGCATTTTAAAAATGTCACTACGTAGGCTCCAAACTGTAGGCAGAAAAAGCTTTGCCTGGATTGACATTTTAGAGACGTATTGGTCAAGTTGGATGTGTTCACTGACTTTGCCTTGTAAAATTAAAAAAAAAAAAAGGACCTCTGTATCGCTTCGCATCTACCGAAGGCGCATGTATACTCCTAGACCACGTTATGAGCTTAATGGAAGGAGACAAGATGTTTTCGCTAAGAAAATGTATAAGACTGTTGAGGTCAAGTGGGAGGAAACAGTCCGTTTGTTGGAGCATTGCTATCTTACTCTATCACAGCCACTCATAAAAATCTGACACGGGGTGAGTCAGAATTGTCTGTCGGAGATGAGTTAGATCTGGCTCATGTTCCTACAGACATGAAAGCCAGAAGCGAAGAAGGAGGCTTTGAAAGCGTGGGTTGAGGAGGCCGTGTGGTTCACTGCGATGAGCTAAGTGCCCAGGGCCACCAGCAGACATGCTGGCCTGTGTCCCTCCTTTGTTCTGGGGTCCCTCTTGCACCATGTGGTGAGGCTGGTGGCTGGGAGCAGCTCAGGACAGGACCTGGTGGCATCTTACCTCTCCCACCCTCCTGTGGGCTCCAGTAGGTCCCAAGGGACAGCCTGCCTTCCTTGAAAAGCCCAGTAGCACTGGAAGCAGAAACTGGGGCCAAAGAGTGAGCACCCTGTTTGACAAGCTGGACCAGCCACCTCTTCTTCAGATGCAGGGGGAGCCCTGGCATGCTGACTCCTCCCTTCTCCCTTTCCCCTTTCCTCTCTTCCTCCCTCTTTCCTTCCCCTCTCTCCTTCCCTGGTGGTGCCCTTTCCCAATGCCCACTTCATCCCTTTTCCTTTCTACATGCCTGTCTTCTAGAGTTTCTTCTCTTTCCTCCCCATTACTTCCCTTCATCTGAATCTCCTCTTTGGTTCCTTTGTCCCTGCTCTCTGCTCCTCCTCCCCTTCCCTGGCTCCTGTTCAGCTCCATCACTAATGCAGGCAGAGCTGGATTAACATGCTCACTTGCTAGCTCAGCCACCCTCCAGAGAAGTCACTCTTCGGTGGCCACCTTCCTGACCCCCTGGTCGCTTCTCCACTTGTTCAGATATTGCTCTGAAGTCTGAGGAGGACAGAGCGGGGCTGCCACAGAAGCAGGCCAGAGGAGAAACCAAACCATGTGTCCACACTGTCCCCCAGCACTGCTGCTCTGAGAGCTTTCTGAGTCCTCAACAGGGTTAGGATTTAGGGGCTTCTTCAGAAACCAAACCATGTGTCCACACTGTCCCCCAGCACTGCTGCTCTGAGAGCTTTCTGAGTCCTCAACAGGGTTAGGATTTAGGGGCTTCTTCTTCGAACAAATAAATTCAAGATCTTGCAAGGAACAAAATCAATATGCACAAATTAGTGGCACTCCTAGGTGCTCGGAAGGAACCATCAAAAAGAGACTGCGGAGAACGATCTCATTTACACCTGCATCCAAGACAGCAAGATACCCGGGAGGCCCCTGAACCAAGAAGGTGACAGACCTGTCATCTGACAGCCCTGCAACAATGACGACAGACAGGGAGGGGTACACACGGAGATGGGGAGGCACTGTGCTCAGGGTAGAACCCACACTGGGAAAATACCTACTCTCCCCAAAACCGTCTACAGAGTCCTCACTCTGGCTCCCGAATTTCTGGACTCGGCGCAAGCCTGGAGTGGTTGTGGACACGGGAAGGACCCCGCAGGGCTGAGGTGGGGAGAGCACAAACACCGAAGAAGGCTGATGCTCCCTGACTGCAGACCATCTGAGGAGCCCAAGGAACCGAATCCGCGAGCACACAAACACAGACGAGGACCAAGGAGCACCCGAGCCCAGAAAGGGGGGACCCCACAGCCCCGCGCACAGCACAGCAGGAGGCCACGTCTCCTCACACAAAACGACGGAAGCCCCAGTGTCTACACAGGGCGCCCTTCCTCTGTGGGGTCCTGAGACCACGAACCCCTTGACAGTCCACTCAGGCGGCTTCTCCTCAGCTCCTCCAGCATCTGGTCCTTAGGAGGTTGGACTGCTGCCAGTGTGGGCGCGTCCTCCACAACGGGTCCGGTCAGTGTGGATGCAGAGCCACACCCTCCTCAGCTTGTCCTGTCAGGGTGGGAGGCGCCCCACATTCTCCAGAAGTCTCCACAGTGGGTCCTGAAGAGGCGGGGCTCTGGTCCCAGCTGTGGCTGTGCAGCCTGGGCTCAGGGCGGGAGCTGGGGTCTGGCGCCCTCTGCAGGCGGTGCAAGGCAGTGCAGGACTGTGGGAGCTCACCCTTCAGTGGAAGGTCCTGCTCCCTCCTGGGGTCCAGCTGATGCCATTTCATTCCGGAAATTCAAGCTGCATGGAGCCCAATACCCCCCAACTTCCCCCCAAATAGCTAAGGAACAATGAATTGGAAACAATGTGGAATTACAACAGTCCTTGACCCAAACAGTGTCACTGAACATGGCCCTGATGCAGACCCACACTCTGACCTCAACTTGGTCTCAAGCCTGGACCCTACCCTAATCCAAGACCCTAACCCTAGCCCCCAACCCAAACAATGTTCACAAGAATCAAAAGGTAGAAACTGCAAATATCCATCAATGGCAAGTGCCTAAGCAAAGTGTGGTGAAGCATTTGAATTTGGGTACAGGTTCAGGTTTTAGTCAGAGTTCTAGATCAGGCTTTGGGTTTAGTGTTAGGGTGAGGGTTTAGAGTGAAGGACAAGGGAACAGAGTTATAGTTTAGGGCTTTAAGTTTATGATTTAGGCTTTAAGACTCAGGGCTTATGGGATAAAGTTCAAGGTCAAATTTGGGGTTTGACTTCATGCTGAGATTTGGGTTCAGGTTTCATGACTTGGAGGTCTGGTTTAGGGTTTGGGTTCGTGGTTCAGGGCTTGGATCCAGGGCTCAGGTACAGGCTTTGGGTTCCATTCCAGGTTTGGGATTCAGGGTTCTAGTTTGGGCTTTAAGGTCAGCTTAGGTTTCAGCGTTGGTAGGGTTTAAGGTTAGGTTTAGGGATGACACATTTTTTTCAGTTGTCATCATGGACAAAATAATTCTATCTGAAGTTTCTAAGTCAGAAATGTATTTCATCTGGGGGCGCCTGGGTGGCTCCGTGTGTTAAGCCTCTGCCTTGGGCTCAGGTCATGATCTCAGGGTCCTGGGATCAAGCCCTTCATCAGACTCTCTGCTTGACCAGGAGCCTGCTTCCCCATCTTTCTCTCTGCCTGCCTCTCTGCCTACTTGTGATCTCTGTCTGTCAAATAAATAGAATTAGTAAAAGCTATTATATGATCTTTTACAAACCATTTCCTATCTTTGCATTCTCATGTGCCAAGACAGACAGGGATTGTTTAAAACCCTGAAGAGAGTGCTCTTGCTTTTAAATTTCCTGTAACCTTCATGTAATAGATTTATGATTGATGATAGATTTAGTTAAAATATAACTATTTAAAATATTTACTCTCAGTAAACGATTTCAACCTATGCTCATTTAAGTAACTTGGTGCATAATCCCTTTTCTATTAAACCATAGTGCAAGGACCAATGCAGCGTTTCCAGGAGAACCCCAAGCTATTTTTCTAGAATGGCTGTATGCTTATATATGGCGTCCTGTTTTCACTCCCTTTGTGGAGCACCTACCCTGGAGGTCATGTAATAACCAATGACCAAAAAAAACAAACAAAAAACCCAAACATCCAGGTCGAAGTGCCATCCCTGCCTGGAGTGGAGGAGACTGCTCAGACAGATCCCAGGCAGGCATCTCAGCCCAGGCCTGTGCTGGGGAAGCTGGTTCCTGGCTTTGGGCGCAATCTGGAAGCCAGCAAACTGACCCAAGAGTGCAGCCGGCGTTTAAGACTGATGATCTATTCACAGCCAGGCTGCACGTGGACACCCGCTCAGGGAGCCCGGCTAGGAGGCTGCCCAGCGCTGGCGCTGGCAATGCAGTAGCATGCCAGGGCTTAGCCCCGCACCCCAGCCATGGCTCAGGTTTCAGAAGTTAGGGGGCGGGGCCGGAGCAGAGAAGGGTCTTTGCTATTTTCCGAAGCTGGAAGTGAGCTCTCAGAGGACTCAGGAGGGAAGGGGGGGGCGGGTCGGGGGCGGCCTTGAGCAGGGGTTTTGCTAATTGCCCAGGCGGGAAGGAGGGGCGCACAGCGCCAGGGTGCTGTGCTGCAGCCCATTCGGGACTGCAGGACACACCATACTCGCTGCCCCTGTGCTCCCACGGTGCAGCCTAGCCCCTGACGCAGCGGTGTCCCGTTCCCGTTCAGGCCTTCAGGTCGCCTGCTGCCCCTCCCCGCCCCATGGCTTCTCTGGAGGACCCTCTGCTCACAGGTAAAGTGACACCGCGACGCGCCCTCACCTGAAGCAGAAAACGCAGGACAGGAGCGGGGTGTGGGGTGGTCGGGGCCCAGCCTCCCGCCAACCCCAGGGCACCAGGACCACCCCGGACGCCGCACCACACCCTGTCCGCAGGGGGTCGGGCCAGGACGGCGCCACAGGAGGTACCCCCTCTTACCCCCGCCAGCCGGCAGGCTAGCCCCCATAGTTCCGCACTCCCACGCGCCTGTCAGAGCCTCCTGCCATTCCCAGGGCACCCAGAACCCAGAGAGTGAGACCTTGGGTGCTTTCTAGTGACAGATTCAAGGCAATTTTTCGACTTTGGGACTCAGAGTTAACATAGTTTTCATTTGTGATTATTATTTTTGTGTGGGGGCCGTAGCTTTTCTTTTGACCTATGGTTGTTTTCACTCCCGGTTCTGAAGAAGCCCCTAAATCCTAACCCTGTTGAGGACTCAGAAAGCTCTCAGAGCAGCAGTGCTGGGGGACAGTGTGGACACATGGTTTGGTTTCTCCTCTGGCCTGCTTCTGTGGCAGCCCCGCTCTGTCCTCCTCAGACTTCAGAGCAATATCTGAACAAGTGGAGAAGCGACCAGGGGGTCAGGAAGGTGGCCACCGAAGAGTGACTTCTCTGGAGGGTGGCTGAGCTAGCAAGTGAGCATGTTAATCCAGCTCTGCCTGCATTAGCGATGGAGCTGAACAGGAGCCAGGGAAGGGGAGGAGGAGCAGAGAGCAGGGACAAAGGAACCAAAGAGGAGATTCAGATGAAGGGAAGTAATGGGGAGGAAAGAGAAGAAACTCTAGAAGACAGGCATGTAGAAAGGAAAAGGGATGAAGTGGGCATTGGGAAAGGGCACCACCAGGGAAGGAGAGAGGGGAAGGAAAGAGGGAGGAAGAGAGGAAAGGGGAAAGGGAGAAGGGAGGAGTCAGCATGCCAGGGCTCCCCCTGCATCTGAAGAAGAGGTGGCTGGTCCAGCTTGTCAAACAGGGTGCTCACTCTTTGGCCCCAGTTTCTGCTCCCAGTGCTACTGGGCTTTTCAAGGAAGGCAGGCTGTCCCTTGGGACCTACTGGAGCCCACAGGAGGGTGGAAGAGGTAAGATGCCACCAGGTCCTGTCCTGAGCTGCTCCCAGCCACCAGCCTCACCACATGGTGCAAGAGGGACCCCAGAACAAAGGAGGGACACAGGCCAGCATGTCTGCTGGTGGCCCTGGGCACTTAGCTCATCGCAGTGAACCACACGGCCTCCTCAACCCACGCTTTCAAAGCCTCCTTCTTCGTTTCTGGCTTTCATGTCTGTAGAAACATGAGCCAGATCTAACTCATCTCCAACAGACAATTTTGACTCACCACGTGTCAGATTTTTATGAGTGGCTGTGATAGAGTAAGATAGCAATGCTCCAACAAACGGACTGTTTCCTCCCACTTGACCTCAACAGTCTTATACATTTTCTTAGCGAAAACATCTTGTCTCCTTCCATTAAGCTCATAACGTGGTCTAGGAGTATACATGCGCCTTCGGTAGATGCGAAGCGATACAGAGGTCCTTTTTTTTTTTTTAATTTTACAAGGCAAAGTCAGTGAACACATCCAACTTGACCAATATGTCTCTAAAATGTCAATCCAGGCAAAGCTTTTTCTGCCTACAGTTTGGAGCCTACGTAGTGACATTTTTAAAATGCTTTCAGTCCCTCAGTGAGGCTCTTAGAAGCTAGCCAGGGCTTACTACGTGCCAGGCACTGTGTCAGGTGTTGGAGCTAAAGGGAAGGAGAGCTTGGAGGCTGGCTGGGGAAGGACATCCATGACACAACCACAGTTAGAAACGGAGGCCAGTGCTAGAAAAGAGAGAGCAGGCTGCATGGAGAGTGTGTACCATGGGGCTTGTGAGCTCACGAATAAGTGGGAGTAACTGGAGTGGGGAGATGGGGGAGAGAAGAGGGTCTTCCCATCAATGGGAATCACCTGTGCTTGGAGGCAGGTGCCATGAGAGGTCTCCACAGGAAGAAGGAGGCAGTGTGGTTGAAGGGCAGAGAGATGGGGCAGAACAGGCATCAGTCAGTTGGAGGGGTATGAATAGACTGATGGGAGGATTATGGGTGCCTTTGGAGGACTGAGAATTTGTTAGAAGATCAGTGCAGATTTCTATGGAGACAAATGCCAGGAACTGATAGGTCTTTGAAAGGTCACTCTGGCTGCCTTTTGGCAAAGGGGTTGGTAAAAGGCACTTGCAGGTGTGAACACACCAGGTGGGAGGTGAGTGCAGGAAATCAGGTGAGGGAGCATGGGAACTTGGTCCCGGGGTATATAAGGGAGAATAGCCTTTAAGGAGTTCCACAAATTGGCACCAGCTGTGGCTTCATTACAGAGCTGGAAGGGGTGTGTCCTGGAGGTTACAGAAATTACATGAGAAAGGGAAGTCTTTTTAGATCTCTTTTTCAACTAGAGGAACTCTCACCTTATTGATAGAATTCCAGAGTGGGAACCAATGATATGAGGACATCTTTGAAATGTCTGAATATATTCTTCGACATCTTTGAAAGTGACGAGGAGACCTTGGCCTTAGGAGGCCTTGGCCCTCTTTGTAGCCAGAAAGATTTCACGTACAGATTTGAGTTCTCCATTTTAAAGTCAAGGAGTCAGTCCTTCCAAAGGACACCTCCTATCATTTTACCCTCTCATCATACCTCACGTGCTGGCATCTCCAAGACCCTCTGTTCCAGGTTGAGAGTATCCACTTTGGCCAGGCTGGTCTTGCCAAGAACACCACCACAGGAAATCTAGAGCCTATAATGCTATTAATAACATCATCTAGGACTGTGTTTGCTGCCCTCATAGCCTCTTCCCACCATGACTCACTGAAGCTTTTAACACATTGTATCCATTAAGCTATAGTTCCCAAAGGTCATCTTCTCTAGTGCCATTAATTTTTAGGGGACCAGGCAAACCTTAAACTTGTCCCCCCTAATTGGACCCCTGTTCCCCCACAATCTATTTGAAAGCCTTTCACCATGATTCTTGAATGAGATCTGAGACCACTGCTGGTACCTAACACTTCTTGGCACCTTGTCTGTTAGGTTCTTGGAAGAGGAGATGGCTATGGAGGTGAGTGGGAATGGGAGTGGGAGGATTTCTCCCTTCACTTTGCTTTTTGTGTTTTCAAATAATGGGTTTTGAGGGGGCGGGAAAGTTTAACCAGACCATTTATTTTCCATCTCCCATCGATAAAAAGTTTACCACTCCCCACTGGAAGAATTTATATCTTTCCTTTGAATCTACAGGAAAATCTCCCAAACCCAGACCACCACCATGTGGATTCAGCCATCTTCTGATTCACCTCCAGATTGTCTCCTCCTAACTGCTCAAGCCACAGGTTAAGGGCGAAATGTTCAATGCCCAAGCAATTAAGTGGGGAACACGTTTATCTAAGCAATTGCATGCAGCTCTCTATCTGCATACAGGGGGTCTCTCCCAAGCCTTTCCAACCTCAGCAAAAGAAGACAAAGCCCCAGCAGTCTGGGGTATATATCATTCATTCATTCCTGTGTTCAACACTCATGGCGGATCCCCACCAAGACAGTGGGAGAGCAAGGACTGGAGAAATCCTGGAAGCTGAAGTCTGAGGAGGATTTCAAATTCAAGTCAGAGATGAAAGAAACATCTGGACTTGGTCCTCAGGTACATGCAGTATTCTGAACTGAGGCTAGAACCAGAGACCATTCTAATGAAAGGCCTCTACAGGTGGGCTCTCACAGGTGGGCCCCAACTCAGTTTCGTGTATATTCATTCATGAAATAGCTCTTTGGGTCAACATGCAGAAGAAAACCATTTCAGAAAACTGACAATGAGGAGAGGAAAGGGAAGCCAAAAGGCTTGTGAATGGGGAGAGAGGAGGAGCCAGGGCAGAAAACCAAGAATCCCTCCCTGCCCTCCTTGCTGCCAGGGAGGTCTGAGGGACTAGTTTCCACCTGGGATCCCAAGTCCAGAACAAAAGCAGCGGGGCCACGGCGGGGGGAGGGAAGGGGGTCCTCAGCACGGGCGCATGGGGCTGCGGAAAGATGGGGGCTAGCGTGCCTGCTGGCGGGGGGCACCGCGCAAGGCGCTGTCCCCAGCCCGACCCCATGAGGACCCGGGTTTGGCGCAGGGTCCGGGGTGGTCCCGGTGCCCTGGGGTTCCGGGAGGCTGGGCCTCCACAACCTCCCTCTCCGCCCCCAGGTCGGGTCCGCGCTTTCTGCTCCAGGTGAGGGCGCGGCGCGGTGTCACTTTACCCCTGTGCAGAGGGTGGTCCGGAGAAGCCTTGGGGCAGGGAGGGGCAGCAGGCAGCAGGAGCGGGACAGCGGAGCCTCACCTGGGAGCGTACGGGCGGCGAGTCCGGTGGGTCCTGCAGTCCCGACTGGGCCGCAGCACAGCACCGCGGCGCTGCCCGCCCCTCCTCCGCCAGCCCCTCCACCTCCTCCCAGACTCTCAGCCACATCCTCTGTGAGCTCACTTCCAGCTTCGGCAATTAGCAAAGCGCCTTCTCCCCGCCGCCCTCCACCCGCCCCCGCCCCCCTCCCTCCTGAGTCCTCCGCGAGCTCCCTTTTCGCTTTGGCAATTAGCAAAGCCCCTTCTCTGCCCCGCCCCCGCCCCCTCCCTCCTGAGGCCCCGCCCTGGCTGGGGCGCGGGGGAAGCCCGGGGGCTGCAAGCTTGACCAGCGCTGGCGCTGGGCAGCCTCCTAGCCTGGCTCCTTGAGCGGGTGTCCACCCGCGGCCTGGCTGCAAAAAGATCATCAGTCCTGTTAACCCTGGCTGCACTCTCCCGTCAGTTTGCTGGCTTCCTGATTGCGCCCAAAGCCATGAACCAGCTTCCCCAGCACAGGCCTGGGCTGAGATGCCTGCCCAGGATCTGTTTGAGCAGTCTACTCATCTCCAGGCAGGGATGGCACTTCCACATGGATGTTTGGGTTTTTTTATTGTTTTTTGGTCATTGGTTATTATTACATGACCTCCAGGGTAGGTGCTCCACAAAGGGAGTGAAAACAGGATGCATGATATACCCCTCACCTCCCATGCTGTCTTTCTCTTAAATAATAAGCACTGCTGAACTATCTTAGATTCTGTACCTTCTCTCCAGCCATGAACCTATCACTGTCTTTAACTCTTGAAAACTTCATTAGACAAATTAATGTGGTGAAGGAAGCAATATGAGAAAGCCTATTAATCTGATGAGCATGGAACTGAACAAACCCTATAGATACTTTCCCTTTGATTTCTAGCCTATCAATACCTACAGTGAGTCACATACACTCAAGATTATTGTTTTTATTGTATACTTCATATATTCATTGATTTTGGACTCGTTATCATTTCGTTGAAGTGTTAAACTATGGTAATAAACAAACTTTTAATTAACTTTTCCTCCTATGATACAAATATAACTTGCACTTGAGCTTTAGCTAATTTTATGTTCTAAAATTGCCAAAACAAAATGATCAAGGTTTCTAGATTATTTACTGTCTTTTCTACTATATAATATTGTTCTATCTCTTCTGTATAAAGAAAATGAATGCTTGGGGCTCTTGGGTGGCTCAGTGTGTTAAAGCCTCTGCCTTCTGCTCAGGTCATGATCCCAGAGTCCTGGGATAGAGCCCCACATCAGGCTCTCTGCTCAGCAGGGACCCTGCTTCCCTTCCTTTCTCTCTGCCTGCCTCTCTGTCTACTTGTGATCTCTGTCTGTCAAATAAATAAATAAAATCTTTAAAAAAAGAAAATGAATGCTTGATAACTAAATGAATGCTTTACTGAACAAATTAAATATGGCAATGGCATTTTATTTTATCATGCTTCACATATTAAACAATAATATTATATCACTAGTCTACAAATAATCTACTCGCATAGTCATTTGGAAGCTTTTAGCAAAGCTAAAAGGAGGAAGCTTCCTCCTGATTGTAGTATAAAAGCCACAGAAATATACAGAAGACTCCTAGGATAGAAAGTGAAATCCAGTTATCCGTGATGCCTTGAGGAGGACCTGACCTATGTATGTCCTGGGATGCACTAGTAACTGTTACATGTGATAGGATTATATTTAATATATACAGTTTCATTTACTTCACAAAGGACATATAAATTTGAGAATAAAATATTTGATGAATCTATAAAGTCTATATCTATTTGTAACTAATGTGGTAGAATTAAGATGTTAATTTGAAAAAAAATTCATTGAACACATTCAATTGTTTTTATATATATAAACAGCATTATTTATTTATGTAAATAAATGCATTGTCAGTAAAATCCATTTACTTATCAATCATAAGGGTAATTTTAAGTACTAAGAATAAGAAATATGTGAAAAGATAAGTGTTCAAGAGTGCAGTTTGTGGTAATTAATACAATATGATAGGCTCATAAAAATGATATATTACTTGAACTTAAAAGCTTCTATAATTAAGCGATGACCACTTGAAATTTGTAATTAGTCTTGCTGCAGTTTTTCCTTGCACTTATTGCCCTTCCCCAGAAGTTCATTAAGAATTTCTGTGAATGTCCTTATGTTTAATCTCATTCATAGATTCCACTGCTGCTCACAAAACAAAGCCAAAAAGAGAGGTAACTCTATGTGGCACTCCATCCACAAGCAATACATTCATAAATAATTAAAAAGCTCTCTACTTCATTTGTTACCCATTCAGCTGATAATTTAAATGAGTAACTGAGGCCATTTTATCAGCACTTTTAATAGAATGCGACTCAGAAACTTCACAGTGTTATTTAAGAAGAAATGCTCACGTGTTAAGGTTTTTATTTTTTTAAATCAACAAAATAATTTTCAAATATTAAAAGCAAATGTCTCCTTTTCCTCCAAGTTTCCTTGCTATGTCAAAGTTACAAATAAATATATTAAAATCGTATTTTGAGTAGTAGATAAAAACAAAAGTTTTGAAACTGTGGGTTGAGTGTCTGGGTTAACTTGTATAAATATCTGAACTCAATGTATTTAGACTTTATTAGATTTTTTTTTTAGACTATTTAAAAATACATGCTGAGATAATGACAACATTATTTTATTCATTTTAATAAATAAATTATTTTATTTAATTATGTTTAGATATTTATTTATTAAATTAATGATTTAATATTTAATAATCTAAATTTGAAATATTTTAAATTCTAAAAATATTTATTTAATTAAATTGATATATTTAATATAAATATTTAATAAATTATTTAATCATTATTATAATTATGCAATACATTATGTATTGTGTAATAATTGCATTTTAATAAATAAATAAATGTATTATTTACATTATTTTATTATATTTTATTTAGTTGACAAAGAGAGGGAGAACGCAAACAAAGGGAGCTGCAGGCAAAAGGAGAGGGAGAAGTAGGCTCCCAGCTGAGCAGAAAGTTCAACCTGGGGTTCCATCCCACGACCCTGGGATCACCACCTGAGTCAAAGGCAGATGCTTAAGTGACTGAGCCATCCAGATGCCCAAGGCTTTGTATTCTTCGCTTCTAAATATTGATGCTCCTTCATCTCTGGAGTTAGTAAATTGATGTTGAGAATTCATATCAAAGAATTGATAGTAGCTGTTAAACAGAAACATGTAATTTAGGGGGAAAAAAAGAACAGAAGGAAGAGAAAGGCCAAAAGTCAAAAGCACATTAATATAAAATTTAATTAGATAAAAAAGCTGATATTCCTGAAGGGGGCTAATAAAAGAGCTGCAAAGAGCTGATAGGATTAGGAAAATTGTCCACTCCTGGTCATTTCATAATTTTAAACTATTCCTTATTAATAAATATACTTAGTTCCAGAAACACAAGCACATAGGAACATTTCCACCAAGTTTCCTCTAACAGCATTTACAAATTAGACGTTCAAACAATGCAGTTCATTACATGTTGCATCTGTATCTTAAAGTTTAAACACTTTCTGTGACACATTTTCTAACAATTAAAATTTATATATATATATATATATATATATATATATATATATATATATACCTTATCCCTAAATGGAAAAAAAAAAAATATATATATATATACATAGAAACCTTATTCCTAAATGAAACCTTTCTTTGTTTATTAGCTTAAATAGGTAAATTAGCAACAACAACAACAACAAACAGCTAATATTATAAAGGTAGGAACAATTTACCTTTTCATTTATTGCTATTTTCTAAAAATTCCTATTTTATTTTTTTCTCAAGTCTGTCATAATAATTTTCTAAATCTCCTGCCTTATTCAATTTTTTTCTTTTAGTGGAAATCTCTATTTCATATTTATTTTCTCTTCCTCCACTCTTTGCTCTAATAATTCAATGTATTATTAGATTTTCTGTTTTTCTCTTTATCCAGATATATCTTTTCTTTCTTTCTTTCTTTTTTAAATAATTTGATTTGCTGGCATTTTACATCAGTACATGCTTTCTTATGGATGTTAGAAATGTCTGTGGAACTACTAGAAGAATAAACTTTTTTACCTTTAAGAAGTTTACAGTCTAGAGTGCCTGGGTGGCTCAGTTGGTTAAGTGTCTTCCTTCAGCTTAGGTCATGATGCCAGGGTACTAGGATCCAGTCCTGCATCAGCTGCCTGCTCAGCAAGGAGTCTGGTTCTTCCTCTCCCTCTGCCCCTCCCTCTCTCTCTCTAATAAATAAATAAAATCTTTTAAAAAAAGACTTACTGAAATCTGAGACTGAATTACTAAATTCAGTCTTAATAGAAGACAGCTAAACAAAGCAATGATCACAACTGGAAAATTTAGCGAGATCATGATTTAACATTTTTGGTTGACACAGGACCTCTTTCAGTAACAACTTTCCCTAAATATCAATTTCTTTGTAAGGCAAAAAATTTTGACAAGAAATCCAGATCCTTCTGATCGTTTTCATATCAATTTAATGTGACATCCTCAGAGTATATAATCAAATATGTAATTATTCTATCTGTTGCCTTGTATATTGCCTGTATCTTTTTCAGACTCAAAGTTCCATTGAGGTAGAGTTTTTTTTTTTTAAAGCAGAGATTTTTAAAGTGTTTGATATATACAAGATGCTTAATAAGTTTTTAAAAAACCTATGTATTACAGAAGCCTTAAACAGGCTTTAAAAAAAGAAGGTGATATTAGTGGTCATATCAAACAATTTTCAGGTTTCAGTCATGTAAATAACTACATTTCTCAGAGACAGAGAAACATACAAATGATCTGGGTCCAGTAGGATAATGCTAGCATGTGTTGTAAATTCTTTTATATGACCTTATTCTTGCAAGAATTGGTTATGTGGCAGAAAAAAAGGTATCACTATCTTATACTTTATTATTTAAAGAGATTTATGGAAGTGTTAATTTCTTACACTACCCCTTTGTTTCAGTGGACCCAATTTCCGTGGTAATGGTGAGAGGAAAGTAGGCAATTTAGGCAGCAGCAAAAATCTCCTACAAGGCACTATAAAATAAGGCTTGTTCTAGATCATGGGTCTGTCCAAAGGGGAATGTTAAGGGGTAGAATGGATGATGGATGCATTGTGGACTTATAACTTTAAGATTAATACTGTTATGCCCCAATAATGGGTCTATGATTAAAGGAGCGAGACTGATGTAAAGCAAAGGTCAAGCAAAGCTTTATTTCATGCGAAGCATCAAGAATCTAACCGAACGTTTGGGGCCACACCTCTTATGAGAGAAGGCAACCCTTTGCTGTTTCACAGTCTAGCTTTTAAGGGCAAAGGCCATGCAGTCAGGCCTGGCCACGCACAGGTGACCAATGAGATTTTAACACACACAGGAAACTCCACAGTGAGGCTAGGTGACCAATTGAGGTTCAATTTACCCTAGTATAGACATTTGACCCAGCCTATTACACCTTGATTAGGATTAGTGCCAAAAAGGTTCCCAAAGAGCAGAGGAGTGGGGCATACTCATTAGTATCTAGGGAGACAATATGCAAACACCGCCCTTCCCCTTCTGCTCATTGATGTCTCCACCTGGCCTGACCCACCCTTGTATATGGGCTTTGTTACCTGGAGCTGATTTCCAGGACTTGTTTTTAAGTGAATCCCCTGGGGGAAGGGGAGCAAGGACAAGCCTCTTGCTAAAATATAAAAATATAAAATAGGTCCTTACATTACAACAACTCAGTAGGGAAAGTCCCAGTGTGGTGATAAAAGAAGTGAGGTAACTTGCATTGCACATTTTTTTTTAAAAAGTGTAAGTTGTATTATTCCGTGCCATGACATCATACTTTATCTTCATCTCTGTCTACTAGTTTAAAACTAGTTAAACAAATTCAACAATTTTTTAAAAAATATTTTATTTATTTATTTAAGAGCAAAAGCCAGAGAGAGAGAGAGAGAGAGCATGAGCAATATGGGGCTCGATCCCAGGACTCTTGAGATCCTGATCTGAACCAAAGGCAGACACTTAACTGACTAAGCAAATGAGACTCCCACAAACTCAACAATTTTATAAAATTTTTATTTGTTGGGGTGCCTGGCTGGAACAGTCAGTAAAATATATAAATCTTGATCGTGGGGTTGTACGTTTGAAATCCACCTTGGGTGTAGAGGTTTTATTTAAAAATAAAATCTTTAAAAAAAATTTTTTCATTTTTTTATTTAAGCCCTTGTATGGCAGTGTTGATCACTATATTGTACACCTGAAACTAATATTAACCTTATTTTAACTAACTGGAATTTAAATAAAAACTTTAAAAATAAAATAAAAATAATAATCATAAAAATAAAAAAGAGGAAAAATTATTTGGCAGGCAATTTTCTTAATTGCATTATTATTTATTATTATCATAGTCTGTGTGTGTCGGTGGGAAGTGGCTGGTATTACAGTGAGTTCCATATCTGTGTTACACTGAGTTCCATGTCTGTAGTCAGTCTTTTTTTTCTTTTAGTTTATTTTCAGGGATCCAAAATTCATTGTTTATGCACCACACCCAGTGCTTCATGTAATAAATTCCCTCCTTAATACCCACCACTGGGCTCACCCAACCACCTGCCACCCTCCTCTTCAAAACCCTCAGTTTGTTTCTCAGAGTCCACAGTCTCTCATGGTTTGTCTCTCCCTCCGATTTCCCCCAGCACACTTCTCTCCATCTCCCAGTGTCCTCCACGTTATTCCTTATGTATTGATTCTTATAAGAACTTTTATTTCTTTCCCTATTCTGCTTTGCATATGCTTACCTTAGATGTTAAAATGTTATAAACCTCTCCTGCCTGGTCCATTTTCTCTCTCTTCTCTCATGATTTCTCATGCTCTCCCTGCCAACCCCACATGCCTTACAATATCTGGATATGACTAATTTCTTCCTGAGCTACTTTATTCTACTCTGCCATATGGTTGCCCTTCCCTCTTCTGTACCATAACTTCTATCCCCTGCATTTGTGCTTTAACAATACCTAATTCTTTTCACTGCATCTGTATCTTTGAGGTCAATACTCAGTAGTGCAATCGCTGGGTCATAGGCTAGCTCTATTTTACTGGAAAGAAGGGCCATATGCACCCCAGTGTTCATAGCAGCAATGTCCACTATAGCCATTCTGTTGAAAGAGCCAAGATCCCCTTCAACAGACAAACGGA
Source organism: Mustela nivalis (assembly GCF_964662115.1). Taxonomy (NCBI): domain Eukaryota; kingdom Metazoa; phylum Chordata; class Mammalia; order Carnivora; family Mustelidae; genus Mustela; species Mustela nivalis. The sequence continues at coordinate 245,964 of NW_028135703.1, forward strand.
TAAAGAAGATGTGATCTATGGATACAATGGAATATCACTCAGCCATCAGAAAGGATGAATACCCAACTTTTGCATCAACATGGATGGGAATGTAGGAGATTATGTTAAGTGAAATAAGTCAAGCAGTGAAAGTCAATCATCATATGGTTTCACTTATTTGTGGAACCTAAGGAATAGCATGGAGGACATTAGGAGAAGGAAAGGAAAAATGAAGTGGGGGGATTGGAAGGGGAAATGAAACATGAAAAACTATGGACTCCAAGAAACAAACTGAGGGTTTTAAAGATGAGAAGGATGTGGGGATGGGTGAGCCTGGTGATGGGTATTAAGGAGTGCACATATTGCATGGGGCACTGGGTGTTTTACACAAACAATGAATCATGGAACACTACTTCAAAAACTAATGATGTATTGTATGGTAACTAACATAACATAATTAAAAAGAAAAGGAGGGGGACAATACCTAACACTCAATCTTTGCTAGTTTCTTGTTTACCTCCTTTTAAGAGTAAGCTCATTAGTGTTTTTTGTTTGTTTGTTTGTTTTTGTCTCAACTAAAAGAAGAAAAATAATACACATTATTTTGAAAACTTTTTGAACAGTGTACAAACGTTAGTCAAGTCCACAATGTCTCATCTCTTCTTCCTCCTAACATGGCTAAGATGAAAAACCCTTTATCTGGGAAAAGATCATTCTCCTGCCACCTTGTGTAAGATTTTGGCTTTAGCTTAGATTATCCTTTCTTTCCTTTTCTGAAAATAAGTTGAAAATATTAATAGCCTCAGTTTCTTCTTCCAAAATATGACTGCTTCTTTACCAAGTGCAAAAGCAACCCATTTTGACCATAGTAAACAGCTTGGACCTACTTTTTTTGGCTCACTGTTTTAGTGAGACAAGTGGAGTGAAGATGACACACCATTTCCAAATGTATTAATAATTGGTAGACCATACTTCTAAATTGAAGATTTGTTGCCATTAAACTATGACCAGACTCGCTATAATTACAGAGGTAAATTCTTTATATTTACTATATTTGAAATTACCATATAATACCAAAATAAAATTATGATTATGTGAAGAGTCTGTAATATTAAGAAGATGACTTTGAAATGATTGCTTATCTAAATGAAATTTCCCATTTTATAATCTTGTATAAGCTTCCGTTGTCATTTCCTATTTAAAATCTATTAGAAGGCACTCTTATTTTCCCTTAAGTGGGAAGTCAAATGTGGAACAAATTCATCCCAAAGGAACTGATTCTATATTCCACTGAAGACCAGGTGGCTTCCATGTGGCATTTTGCCTCTTGCATATTGTTCATCTCCTACAACAAATGGGGGTATGCTCTTTAGTAAACTAATTCAACTCAATTAGAGGCATTGTCTTCAAGGGATAACATCATAGAGACTAGAGTCAGAATCATACTTTTGGGAAAATTGGGCCCAGGATTTTTGTTTTGTTTTGTTTTAAGATTTTATTTATTTATTTGACAGGCAGAGACCACAAGTAGGCAAAGAGGCAGGGGGGGGGGCGAAGCAGGCTCCCTGCTGAACAGAGAGCCTGATGCAGAGCTTGATCCCAGGATCCTGAGATCATGGCCTGAGCCGAAGCAGAGGCTTAACCCACTGAGCTACCCAGGGGCCCCTGGGCCCAGGTTTTGATGGCTTCTTTCCTCAATCTTATAAAACCTATTTGAACTCTACTGGATGCCAGAACTGCTTAAAAATATTTGGTCCCTTGTAATTTTAACCTTCCAGTATTCAATGCACCTGATCCATGTAATATCCTATAGTATTTTTGTCAAATGAAGACTCTCAAAGTGTGTTTCTTGGGAGACACTTTTCAATTGGTTGCTTACATTTCTGCATTTATTATTTGTTCTAGGCCATCCTTTGAAGATGGTTGTATTGAATAGACTTGGAAGACAGAAATAGTATCCTTTTTTTTAACTTAACCTGTTGTGTTTGCAAATATTATCTGCCTCTGTTTTGATTCTTCTTGTGGGAACTGAGGCTCAGAACTGATATATAACTCCCACCCCTACACACACACACACACACACACACACACAAATACACACACACACACAAATACTGTTAATATTCTGGCTACCTCTATTGCTGTGAATAATAAACTATATTATTTCTGAACCATGAGTCTGCGTCTTCTATCAACACCCAAGAAACTACGGCAGACTCATACACCAGCTTTCAAATAAGGGAAAATAATCTCAGATGCTTTATATTTTTTGATAGTGTTACCTACTTCTGAACATATGACTGAACACATATAAAGCTGGAGCCCTTTCCATTTAGAGCTTCTTCTGTGGAAGAACTATGCATTCACTAGTAAACAAAAGTAGATTCATCTTTTTTTTTTTTTTCCTCCTGACACCATTTCCTCTCTCACACTGTTGCTCAAATTGGATGGAGTCTAAGGTCCTTTGAGGAAATTTTTGTTTAATGACTCAAAATAAAATAGGAAGAGTCTAAAGTGCTAAAAATACTTCTAGATAAAAGGTATAAGATAATGCCAGTAAGGATAGTAATTTTATCTAACAACTGCCTGTTCACCCCTTTTTTGTTCATTAACTAATCTCCAAATTCCTGACTAAATCCCTTTTGTAAGCCAGAATGTGAGCTAAAAACTGGGATTTTAAAAAATTTTCATTTGAAATCCAGTTAGTTAACATATATGGTTGTATTAGTTTCATGTGTACAATATAACATATAGCACTCAGTGCTCATCATGACAAGTGCTCTAATTAACCCCCATCACTTATTTAATCCATCACTCCTTTCAGATCCCGTCAAGTAACCATCAGTTTGTTCTCTGTAATGAAATGTCTGTTTCTTGCTTTGTTTCTCTTTCTATGTCTTATTATTTCCCCTTTGCTTGTTTGTTTTGTTTCTTTTATTCCATATATGAGTAAAGGTATTTGTCTTTCTCTGACTGACTTATTTCACTTTTAGCATTATACTGTCTAGTTCCAACCATGTTATTGCAAATGGCAAGATTTCAGTCTTTTTTATGGCAGAATAATATTCCATTGTATATACATACCACTTATTCTTTATTTATTCATCAATTGATGGATACTTGGGCGCTTTCCATATCTTAGCTTTATAAATAATGCTGCTATAAACATAGGGGTGCTAGAATCCCTTTGAATAAGTTTTCTTATATTCATTGGGTAAATACACACCAACAGGATTGTTGGATCACAAAGGACTTCTATTTTTAAATTTTATGGAAATTCCATACTGTTTTCAAATATGGCTGTATCAGTTTGCATCACCACCAACAGTTCACACTTTTTCTTTTTTTTTTAAGATTTTATTCATTTGACAGAGAGAGATCACAAGTAGAGAGAGAGAGAGGAGGGAGCAGGCTCCATGCCTGGCAGAGAGCCCGATGTGGGACTTGATCCCAGGACCCTGAGATCATGGCCTGAGCTGAAGGCAGAGGCTTAACCCACTGAGCCACCCAGGCAGCCCCCACAAGTGTTACTTTTTCACATCCTCTCCAACACCTTTTGTTTCTTGTAGTGTTGATTTTAGCCATTCTGACAGGTGTGAGGTGGTATCTCTTTCTAGTTTTGCTTTGCAATTTCCTGATGATACATGATGATGGACATCTTTTCATGTATCTACTGAACATTTGAATGTGTGCTTTGGGGAAACACTTGTTCATGTCTTCTATCCATGGTTTTATTGGATTATTTGTTTTTGGATGTTGACTAAAAACTGGATATTAAGTAACACACAAGACAGGTTTCTTGAGCTTAAATTTTATTTGCATGAGTATCATTAACAGGAAAAAATATGCATATGTGTATGTACAAGTGTGTTTATGTATACATCTATCTATCTATCCTCTATCCCATGTCTTCTAATTGTGGTAAATCCTGTAAGGTGGGGAATGGGATAGTCTGAAGAAATATGCTTCTGGATATGCTGGGTAAGCAAATTTAATTGCACTCAGATGCATTGGATATAAGTGAATCACTCAAATGAGTTATTTAATATTATATAGAAACAAATTAAAAGTTTATGTAGTTGAAAATAATAGGTAGTTAAAATAATTTTTTTGTTTGTTGTTTTTGTGTCTTTTTTTGTTTATATATACTATGGTGTGAATGTTTATGTCTCCCAAAATCATATTATGGAATCTAACTCTGGAAGTGATAGTATTAAAACTTAGGGGCCTTTGGGAGGTGATTAGGTCATAAGTGGGATTACAGTCCTTTTAAAGGAGACCCCAGAGAGTTCTCTTGATTCATTCATCATGTACGTTTACAGTGAGAAGATAGCCATCTATGAGGAAGTGGGCTCTCCCTGGATCTGCCCATTCCTTAATCTTGAACTTCTCCGTTCTAGAACTGTGAGAAATAAATTCCTGTTCTTTATAAGCTATTAAGTCTATATCATGTCCGTTATAGCAGCCTGCATGCAGAAGGACACTATGACCTAAAATGAGAGCAATAAATATAAAGTTTCAGTAAAGTCAGTTGGTACAATGTTTTTTTTTTTTTACTTAGAGAAGACATGCTGCTTCATGTTAAACCTTGATATTGTATATGTTTCTTGAAGGGCCACTTCTTACTCCTTTGTGTGTTTTCCACAAAGTCCAGGATGATGCCTTACATAAAGGTAATATTTTATAAATACTGTTGGAAATATATACTTCTCTAAAATCTTATTTTGCCTACAGATTACTTGGATCCACTTTGCCTTGTGTAGAATATTTGAAATATATTAAGTACAGAATGTCTCTCTAAATAACATTTAGAATCATCATTAGTTTATGACTCCTGACTCATTTGTTTATGCAGTGATACTTACTTCAAGAACACTGAAATTTGTAATATAATTTTGAATTAATCACCAAGCTAGTTTATTTTAACTTATGAAAAAATAATTTCTCATGTTGGTTTAATTCTGCTCTTATGTTATGGTCATGACATTTTCATTAAAATAAAGTAGAAAATAGAAGTAAATAATTAATGAAAAATAAAAAATAATAAATAAAAAATAAAAGCAAATCTCTTGTGAAATGTTAAACTTTTCTTACTTATTTTGTTTTGCTTTTCCTCTACCATGCTGGCAAAGCTGTATGTTGCAGATAAGTATAATTTTCTAGGTGGTAGGTTTGTTACTTTTACTAAAATTTTCAAAATATAAAGAGTTGAATAGTCATGGATTGTTTATTAAACTCCTTATCTACACCTATAAAAATAAAACAATGATGGTGACCTGGGTATTTCTAAAATTGTATTCTGTTTTTCCATATTATGGTTTACAATGTAATTAATAAAGATTCTGCATATATTAACATCCATCCCCTTCTATCTCATCTGTATGTCCATACAGAGCATGTATGATTTCTATTCATTTCTATGTTGTGGTGAAGAGATTGTCTGAAGTAGCCTATATTTATGCAGGTAGATCTTAAGCTACGGTGCTCTTGTTTATTTGCTTGTTCGTGATCAGTATGTCTGAAAGATGATAACTATTGCATCAGGTGTGACGATTAAAAAATATTATTGGTGCCTGATACACTGTGATGAAATAGGTAAGTCAATTCATAATTTGTTAATTAAATTAGAAAAGAAATTCCTTTGGATTTGTTCTTTATTAAAGTTTTTTTTTAACGAATTCCTTGGGATGTTTTTTGTGTAATATATATCACATGCCTCAACCTTTAAATTTGAATGTAGAAAAGAGTTATCAGAATGAGCCTAGAAAATATTGTTATGGGGGCGCCTGGGTGGCTCAGTGGGTTAAGCCGCTGCCTTTGGCTCAGGTCATAATCTCAGAGTCCTGGGATCGAGTCCCACATTGGGCTCTCTGCTCAGCAGGGTGCCTGCTTCCTCCTCTCTTTCTGCCTGCCTCTCTGCCTACTTGTGATCTCTCTCTGTCAAATAAATAAATAAAATCTTAAAAAAAAAGAAAACATTGTTTTGAAATATTTTTGTTCTGTTATATTATGTTAACTTAGGAAATAATGGTAGTTATTTTTATTAGCATTTCCTACTTTCCACATGCCCTTACAGATGAGATATCATGTTTTTCCTACTCTTTTTATCGTGGTTGTTATATTCTTCATGATCAATAACAATCAATAAAAATTCATAACATTAATTTTCTTTGGGAAAGTGATATTTTAGCAAGAATCCATGACCAAAAATTTTAGCTGTTGTTCTTCCAGGAGATGAGACTATCAATGTTCCCGAAATTTCAAGAAATAGAACTTATTAATTGTGTTGGTTGATGTTTATTGTCTCTGAACTTAGAGGTGCATAATTCAATTTAAAATTTATTTTGGGGGCGCCTGGGTGGCTCAGTGGGTTAAAGCCTCTGCCTTTGGCTCAGGTCATGATCCCAGGGTCCTGGGATCGAGCCCCGCATCGGGCTCTCTGCCTAGCAGGGAGCCTGCTTCCTCTTCCCTCTCTCTCTGCCTGCCTCTCTGCCTACTTGTGATCTCTATCTGTCAAATAAAATAAATAAAATCTTAAAAAAACCGGAGTGGACCTTATGGGGGTGCTTATCTGAAATTGAGGGACATTATAAAAAAATAAAAAATAAAATTTATTTTGAATTGAAAACAAGATCTTACTGAAGTTTAGGCATCCCACTTTATATCAGGCCTCCAGTACATTCTAATTTATTTATAGAAAATATCATAAACATGAATGACACTTTTCCTATTGCATTTATATGAAACTGCAATGACTCAAAGATGTCAGATTTGAAAAGCACTACCTTTCTATAATTTCTGTTTCCTAGGAGGAATGGATATACCATTTTAGCTCAATTATCCAACAGTATTCAAAACCACCATGAATTTTAAAACATAGTTATTACACCCTAAAAATCAAGTATGAAAATGTATAAACAACCAAATCTCTATCTGTAAATGAAATACTCCCACACAGACGGGTTTTAAAACTTTCTAACTCAAGGAATTTGATAGCACAGACTCAGGGTAGTAGTTTCAGTGCCTACAGTATACTTTCAGGGAGAGAGTAATGTAAGCTCTGAGTCACTTTCTGCCCAGAGATGACCTAATAGTGGTTCTGGCATTGTTTGTTTGTTTTTGAAAATACGTTCCTGGGCGTCATTCAGAAAATGCAGAGTTTGGCATCTATATAAATTAAGGATGATCTTTTTGAACTTTTGTCTTTCATTACATCAAATTACCATAATTGGACAGAAATTCCACTAAATTAAGCATTGTTAGGAAATGTGTAAATTGGAGCTACTCAAATTAGTTGCTCTTTGAACTATGTGCTGTTGGTTCAGGATTAGATAAGGATTTTGAAGGCAAACCTAAATCATTGCTTCCTTTTTTGAGAGATTCTCAGCATATTTTCTTAAAATTAGCTGAAATAAACAATGTGTTTAGTCGCAAAGTGATTTGCATTTTTGCACAAACTCCCTATCTCCTTGAGAATTATAACAGATATTTCATGAAACATCATTGATCTTTACTTTGTTACACTGCTGTAAAGTACATTCAGAGTTGCCAGTTAAAGGTGTTAGTGTTGAGATGAAATGTCATGCATTTTTCTTCACTTCCATGCAAATGAACACAGTAATTTATTAAGACACAATGAAGAAAAAAAAATTGACAATGAGTTCCAGATTTTAAAAATCACTTGCCATTCAATCCAAATTGTGAGTTTGATCGGTTACCGAACACTTTATAATGCACCCCCGGTAATTTTACAGAGATTACTTTTTTCTTACCAATTCTTGATTATTCTGTCTTGCAATGCAGAGAAAGCTAACTAATTTAAAATAAACTTCCGTTAATTTTGATTGTTATAAACTTAAAATTGACTAATTTCCATATACAGAGTTTAAAATGTTCACAATTTACATTAAATATATATTCTGTGTATACCTTGGAAAAATTATACTGAAAATTGAAATTAAAATGATGTTGTATATAGCTGCAAGAAGCCGCCTGTCCCATTTCATCTTACTATATAAGTTGTGTCAGGTAATTTATAAAATCCCTGCTGCATAACAAATCTATTTTTTGTTGGAATGGGTAGTAATGTTTCTTCTTATTTCGAAATAAGAGTTGGTCTATGAGTGCCTCTGCAACTGTATTTTTCCTAAGTGGCTTCATGGTCTTGAACTGAGAAAGTTCAGAGCATTAAACATCAAAGTAATATATTTTGACATAATTAGACATCAAGGAAATGCAATTAAAATGACACTGAGATATCACTACACACTTACCAGAATGGCTAAAATAAAATATAATGACAAGCCCAAAAGAAAAAAATATACCATTTGATGATACACAATGGCAAGTTGTACCATAACTTAACCATCTCTGACTAGTGTAGTGTTAAATTTGTTTTTCTAAGCCATGTTTTGGGTCACTTACCACTTTTCAAGGATATAAAGTGCTATCATTTTACTTAAAACTGTGAAATTTGGTCAGATTTAAATTTCAATTTATGTTAAAACATTCTGTAAACTGTGTTAGACTTTGACATTTGTTCCCTCAGTTCAGTGAATAACACTATATCATATTCTGAAAAATACGCTAATTTTTTATTATTTTGAAAAATATCCCTTTTTCCTCTTATGGTAATTATGAATATGAATTAATAGTAGAATTTGATATGGTCCAGTATGACCATAAATACTTTATTGTATATTATCAAATTTAATAATGAATATAATGTACTTCTTTGGACAATTTTTAAAGACCAGTCTACTCTTAAAACAAAAAAAATGGAGATGCACTTCTTTAGTTCACACAAATTTCATTTTATTATATATGACCTCAGATAAATTTCAACAAATCATAATTTATTAAAATCATGTCTACTTAAAAATCTCATAGAAGAGTTAAACCATCAAAAATAAAAATAAACACACACAACACACACACATCACCCATGTATTGGCAAATCACAATTGCTGTAACAATACATTAGGCATTCCACAGTTAAGGGCTATCAAAATTTCCATCAGTGACAAAAAGATTTGTATCCAAATGGACTGATTTTCCAGAATCCAAGAAAAAGTCTCCTAGGATTTATTTAAAGATAAATATTTGAACAAATACTTCTTAAATTTAGGAAATTCAGAACATACGATTAAAGAATATTTGCAGTGCAGACTATATTCAATCCTTCCTTCAAAATGTGCCTTTGAGTACATAATTCTGTTTTCTCGATCTCAATTGAGCTGTCTTCCAAGGAAGTTTTCCAAAATGTGTGTCTCTGTGTGATAAATGTTCTAAGACCTAACATGCTTCATTGTATTTTTACTGTGCTCTCAAATTTAATCAATAATTTGGATTGATGTATAATACCTAGTTTCAAATATCTTTTCCATCTATAAAAACTCCCAGCTGTCTCTTTATATGCTATTACTATTGAGAATTGTGCTGTCAGTATTATTCTTGTACATTTTAGGTGATCTGTTCTTCTCTTGGGCATCATTTATGCTCTTCTCTGTTTTTGATATTCTTAAAACTCACCATAATGTATACGAGTGGTTTTTAGTGTGTGTAGTTTTTGTTTTGTTTTGTTTCTGATATCTCATGTTTGGCATCATTTTAAGTCTGGTATCTTTTATCTTTCTTTAATTCTCCAAAATTTATCTCAGTACTTATTTAAATATTTTCTTTATTTTTTTTTTCTCTTCTGCTGTATTTGGGCAGAAGTCATTAATTTGTTTGTTTTTCCCAACTCATTTATTCATTTTACAGCTATATTCATCTTAGTCTCCATTTATTGTATTCTTTATTTCAACAATTTTCACTTAATTTATATTCACAGTATAGTATCTTTCTTTTCCTTGTATATGTATATCATTATTTTATCATATACTTTTAAGCTATTTTTAAAAATATTTTATTTATTTATTTGACGGTGAGAGATCACAAGTAGGCAGAGAGGTGGGCAGAAAGAGAGGAAGAGAAGCAGGCTACCTGCTGAGCAGAAAGCCCGATGTGGGGCTTGATCCCAGGACCCTGAGATCATGACCTGAACGGAAGGCAGCGGCTTAACCCACTGAGCCACCCAGGCGCTCCTTTTAAGCTATTTTTTAAAAGTACAGTCATTCTTTTTTTTTTTTAAGATTTTATTTATTTATTTATTTGACAGAGAGAGATCACAAGTAGACAGAGGGCAGGCAGAGAGAGAGAGAGGGAAGCAGACTCCCTGCTGAGCAGAGAGCCTGATGCAGGACTTGATCCCAGGACCCTGAGATTATGACCTGAGCTGAAGGCAGTGGCTTAATCCACTGTGCCACCTAGGCGCCCCTAAGCTATTTTTTTAATTCCTGTTCCAATAACACTTGGATTGGCATATAAAGTTAACCACATCATATTTTTTAGGTAAGTAATTGTACTTTTTATGTGCATAGTTATTTTGGTCCATGAGTTCAGCTCTTCTTAGGATCATCAAATCTCTGTAAAGTCTGGGTATGCTAGGATTTTCTAAGCAACAATAAAATACATTGAAACCTGGTAGCTTAATTATAATAATGTTTTCTTTCTCAATCATTCATAATAGTATTCCATTCTGAGTAGCTTCCTTCTATTTTGCAGCTTTAGTGTTTGGAAAAACTTGAAATGTGATATTACTGTGATAATGTGAATTAGTCAGGGTTTTTCAGAGAATCGGGAAGAGAAAAAAAGGAAGATATTCTCCAGGGCCAACTCTAGAAGTGACTATTAAAACATCTGTCCAAATTCAATTGAACAAAACTCAGAAATGCCATCTCCAGTGAAATACAAAAAAGATTATATATAGTTCTGGGCACACACATCTCATTTGACCCAATGATGTATATCAATGAAAGACTGAAGGCCAATCACCACTCCATGGGAGAATTTAAAAATAAATTTACTAATGAGGCCAAGAATTCAGAATCACCAATACTTCAGAACTAATAATAACTGCCTTCACTTGATTTTATTCTATAAGATAAATCCTATGATCAAGTTTCAATTTTAAATTCTTACAATTTTAAATTCTTAAATCCTTATGAAGAAGCATCATTTGGAGGGAGCAGTTTTCATAATTTATCATCCATCAGCTTTTTTTTAAAGATTTTATTTATTTATTGGACACAGAGAGAGAGAAAGAGAGAGAGAGAGAGATCACAAGTAAGCAGAGAGGCAGGCAAGCAGGGAGGGAAGCAGGCTTCCTTTTGAGCAGTGCCCGATGTGGGGCTGGATCCCAGGACCCAGAGACCATGACTTGAGATGAAGGCAGAGGCTTAACCCACCACCCACGTGATGAGAGAGCCACTCAGGTGCCCCTCATCCATCAGTCTTAATTGATTGGAGGAAAATGTGTGGAGGAATAATGCCTTAGGGAGCTAATCTCTCTAAAGAATTTTCAAGTCTTTACCCCTTCAAGGTTTTCGTAAAGTTCTGATAGCCTCTAAACATCTAGTGGATTTCTACAGTGACAGGCCTGTTAAAACCTGTCTTCAAACCAGGAATAGAGCTTGAAACATACCAGTCAAGGGCAACTTTGCGTCTTTTAAGGAATTTATCATCATTTCTTTCTTTTTGGTTAATATCTGAAATAGTTCCATATTACACTGGCATAATTTCTCCAGAGCTGACTTTGAAGGAGGCATTCAGTTCCAGCTAGTTCCATATTTTGGCAAGAACTATACTTCTATATTAAAAAAAAAACATATTTTAGGGCACCTGGGTGGCTCAGTGGGTTAAAATCTCTTCCTTCGGCTCAGGTCATGATTCCAGGTTCCTGGGATTGAGTCCTACAGTGGGCTCTCTTCTCAGCTGGGAGCATGCTTCCATTCCTCTCTCTCTGGCTGCCTCTCTGCCTTCCTATGATCTCTGTCAAGTAAATAAATAAAATTTTTAAAAAAACATATTTTATACCAGTTATCCATGTTTATTAACTAAGATATCACAATACAAATAATACAAACAGTTGCTCTTTATTAATACCTTCAACCAAGATCAAAAAATATGTCATATTTTCTCCAAAAATTTTATATCATCTGATAGGTCAGATATATATATAAAATTACTTTTAAAGTTTTAAAAATATCAGCAAATATTTTCATTTAAATGCAAATTTGAAAAAAAATCTACTTTTCCAAACACGACTTTTTATCCTATTTATTTTGAATTTTGTCAACAACTGATAAAATGTTTAGCGAGACTATAAATGTTAGATCGAAAAAAATGATTAATAGATGTAGGTTCAAATTATTATGTTCCATTAAAAATGATTTAGTCTTTGATGAACATCTGTTTGGTAATATGTTGATCCAGATATAGTAAATTAAAGACATATATAAAATTATAGGGAAATGACATCTTTCGTTCCATTATGAGTAGAGCTTTTAAAATGCTATTTGTCACAACCTGT